>NC_137686.1:9181065-9383565 GCF_963989245.1 Nansenia antarctica | reverse complement strand
CCACAGCAGGCAATGACAATATCTGACAACCATACGCAGCATAGGCATCTGCCAGCATTCAACATTTTTTTACAGCATATAATTTCAGCTCTTTGTGATGGTTGTGTGTGTGTTTGTGTGTGTTGGTTCTGCTGTGTGTCTGTGTGTGTGTGTGTCTGTGTGTGTGTGTGTGTGTGTCTGTGTGTGTGTTTTTCTGGGGTTTGAGATGATAGACCCATCCCCTGTCTCAACCTCTGATTGTTGCTGCCACACACACACACACACACACACACACACACACAGACACACACACACACACACACACACACACACACACACACACACACACACACACACACACACTGCTAGAACCCTCCATTATATTCACTCTGATGGAAAAATGAATTAAACCACCCTTCAAGACTTTGAAATGTTCGAGAAACGGGATGGGGGAATATTAAACCTCTCTCTGTCAAATATTTCAAAAAGAAAGTGCTGAGATGTATTTATTTATTTATTTATTTGCTATTTTGACAAATTGTCAAATTGTAAGTCAGTATTTGGAATAGTAAAGCTCAAAAACAAACCAATTCCACCATAGTTTACCTCAGCGAGGAAACTACAGACTGTGCCTTTGTTGTATAGGTGGTCTATCTATAGGTTAGCTTGTTGTGTCGCTCCCTGCAGAGGTTTAACCTTTCATCTTTTTCCACCTTAGTTTTTTTGCTGTCTGTTCCCTACACTGACTCACTGGCAGGCAGTATTTCCTCTGTGAAGGATAACGTGAGGCCGTATTTCCTCTGTGAAGGATAACGTGAGACAGTATCGGGAGACATGTAGTTCACAAACAGGCAAAACGCTACAGCTTCCATCTTCCATTGCAATACGATTTCTACAAGATATTATTCAAAGCCATGGCCCTAAAACAAACTCCAACTGTTTCCTTTTGCATTTTAACAGCCGAGTTTTAATTAAATGTAATTTATTGTGTTTACCTTGACAAGACAATGTCTCCAGGTGCCTGTGGGAGCGCACACTTCACACACTCCCTGGCGGTGCATAGCTGATCATAAAAGTACAGCTGTCTAATGATCTAGTCGTTTTTGGCAAAACATTTAGCTGTGTAACTCATTCCACGAATGCATGATCCTTACAAGTTGTACCTCGTTGTAAAGGTGACTAATCAGGCTTTCCAACGATATAAAATACAATACCAATTGGTATTATTAAAGGGGAGCAAGAATCGACTGAAATAACGTTTCCAAACTTTTTTTTTGAGGGGTTTAGTAGTTCATTCACCAGGAGTCAGGAGGTAGAGCCGCCGTCTAATGATCGCAAGGTTGGCAGATCGGCGGTTGGGTGAATGGGTGAATGAGAGGCTGTTGTAAAGCACTTTGGATAAAGGCGCTGTATAAGTGCAGTCCAGTTACCACTTAGGAGTAGGGATGCACCGAAATGAAAATGTTTGGCCGAGGCCGAAGCCGAATTTAAGGAAACACTTGGCCGAATACCGAATACCGAATACCGAATGTGTATCGGCCGTTTTAAATTTTTATCATTGCATAAACTAAATACATTTTGCTTTTTATTCATGCTTCTCAAAGAAAGAAATTGAGATTGAAAAAAAATAACTTTTATTGAACATTCCAGCAGACATCAGTCTATACCAACAAAGCACAATAAATAAAATAAATCAGTCAAATTAAATGTTTTTGTTTTCCCTGAATAGCTGCTGAAAGAAAATCTTTGTAGGCCTACAACAAAAAAGTGCATTGGGATAAAAGTGCTTTGAGCCTACTTTTTACTAGGCTACTTCTTTTCGTAAAATACCATATTTAACATTTTAACAAATTTGTTTAAACTTTTTTCATTTTAACAAAACATTAGAAAACAAACAAACAACATTATGCCTATACTTGACTGACTGCTCAAATTAAATCTGTCTGTATAACGTATGTATATAACTTATGTATGTGTAGCTTGTCAGCTATGGCATGTCAGTTACACAATATATAACAAAAATGTGCATAGGGATAAATCAAACAAATGAATAACTGGCTGCCCTTTAAAACAATATAAGCCTACTTATTCAGGAAAAGTGGCAGGTTTTTCTTTATGAAGAGTAACTTCTCTGCTTTCTCGCAAGAAAGTCTGTTCCTCTTCTCATCAATAACATGAGATGCAGCACTAAACAGTCTCTCGCTGTCTGTGCTTGTGCATGGAGCAGACAAGTACCTGCGAGCCATGTGTGCCAGGTCAGGAAAGCGGCCTTGGTTTGTCCTCCAATATTCCAGAGGGTTATCACTCCTGGGGATGGTGACTTCGGAGAGATAACCATCCAGTTGTTGAGCGGTTGCACTTGTCGTCTGCCCGGGGTTTGGATTCTCTTCAAGAATTTCATTAAACATGTCAAACAGCGACGGTGCGCTTGCCTCGTCTGTTGTACGTGCCCTTTTTTGCCGCACCGCGCACTCTGCGCTGTGCGCCCCGTCTCCATCACCAAGTGTCGTTTCCAACTGCGCCTGGATCATTTCGCGCGCACGCTGCTTTCCCCCCACATCAAAGTATTTATTTTTATATCGCGGATCTAGTACAGTCGCGATGCAGTACAGGGGTTCGTAGTCCACCTGCCTAAAACGTGTGCTGACAGCCTCTAAGAGTGTACTTTTAGCAGTTTTCACTCCGTGGTCTGTTTCAACCTCTTTGCCTAAAAGACGCTTTAGTGCCACAATTAAGGGGATAACGTCTGCAACAGTAGCATTAGATGAGCTTATCTCCTTTGTTATTTGCTCAAAGGGGGCGAGGAGAGAGAGAATGTTCTCAATTAACACCCACTGGTGTGCAGTGAATATTGCGGGCAGATCATAATCTGCTACCCAGTGAGCAATTTTACGTTGATTAGACGTCTAAACAACGTCTAAATGGCCTGTAGACGTCTAGGCGAAATCGAGGCTAAATATACGCCAAATTGGAAATTGAAACAACGTCTATGTTTAGACGTTGAAATGCCGTTGAAACATAGACGTTGTTTCCCTGTCTATGTTTCAACGGCATTTCAACGTCTAAACATAGACGTTGTTTCAATTTCCAATTTGGCGGATATTTAGACCTTGAAATGCCGTTGAAATATGTTCCTGGAGGTACTGCAATACCAGGTCGATGCGTGGTGTGGACGGAGCAAGCCCCTATTCCAGGGGTATTCAATTACAAATTCAGTTGGGCCAGATTTGAAAACCAAGAAATGTTGCTGGGCCAGACATTTTCAGCGGCCAGTAGCCTAGGCACCAGGTAATGACACATTTCAAACCAACACAAATGAATGTAGGCCTAATGAAATACAAGCAGTTTATTTATAGTTTTCCTTTTAAATTAGGTAACATCTGACACAGGCACGTCAAAAGTCATCTCAAAGTGCATAAAAAAAGTGTACAGTAGTATACCGATAAAAAAATGTCCTTTTGTAAAATATAAATGTTGGTCATAGCTGACCCAGGCACATCACAAAGTGCTTTTAACTGAATGAAAATAACCATCAACGCCTTGAGTGCACAATTTAACAAGTTACAATTACAGTTAAACAATAAAATTGAATCTAATCTAATCTAATCTTACCCTGCTGACTTTCTTAGTGTGAGAAGTGACATGTTTTATTCTGAACAAGAGCAGTGACATTTGGCTCATAAGATGTCAATGCAATCCGAAGGCATTGGTGAAGAGTACTGTCAGTCAGGGAACAACGAGATCTGCTTTTTATTGTGTTCATGTGTGAAAAGCTTGATTCACAGGTGTATGTTGATCCAAACATACTGAGCACATGGATTGCTACTTTCTTAACGTTAGGGAACTGGTGCACGTTGACATCACTCCAAAACTTCGCAGGTCAATTAGTGCGAAGCTCCTGTGCCATGGTTACGGATGACTGCATGTCAACAAGTTCGAGTATGAATTTCCCCTCGTCGATGGAAGGCACCACTCCCTTTCCTCTGGTGGATAAGTCCCCTTCTATTGCAGCAGTGAACGGGTCTCAGTGCGGGCAGAGCAAGTCCATCCAGTCGACCAGCAAAGTTCTCTTTCAACCTCGCAATGAAATCAGTCATCACATCTGTGATGTGTGCCGGGGATGAGACGCATTTGCGGAGCGTCGGAAAATGCAGCATTCTGCCGGTGCAGAAGTCGGCCGCGAAAAGGTCCAGTTTGATTTGAAACGCGCGCGTCTGTTCCACAAGATAAATTACAGTTTTGTCTCTGCCTTGTAGCCCCTCATTTAGGTCATTCAGGTGTTGTTTGAATATGTCGCTCAGAAAGCAGACATCAGCCATGAAGTTGTCGTCCAGTATGCGATTCAAGTGTGTTTCTGCCTTCGTTTGCTTGCTGCTGCGGAGGAAAGTTGTAATCTCCTCTCTGAGATCACAGAAACGCTCCAGTGCACTTGCCTTTGGACAGCCACCTGACATCGTTATGCAAAAGCAGATCGTGGTGCTCAGCAGACATTTCTGACAGCAGCTTGCGGAATAAGTTAATAATAATAATAATAGATCCAGATATGGCCGAGGCACACGGGAAGCGGCATATTGGCCGGCCGCTTCCGAGGGGGGTATAGGAGTATTTCTGGACTAGGATCCGTCGCGCAACACCGCCCCCTGGGCGCCGGAATAACGGTACTGGGCTCGAGGAGCCAGTCAGCCTAGTCTGCCTGGCGGCCTCCTCTGGGACTGCCGGCCACGGGGTCGTGCGGCGGATCCTATGCAATAGGCAGGGGATAATTGGATGCTACGTTGGGTTGAATTGGCTACCAAATTGGGTGAAAAAGGGATAAAATCTGAAAAACAAATTTAAAAAATAAATAAAATAATAATAATGTTGGAGGCTCGAAGTGGAGCGAATAAAATTAATTGTAGCCATCACGTTGTCCATTGTTGTTTTAAGCTCCCCGCTTAGTTTGTTTAGAGTGTTATATTCACGTTCTGTAGGCTACTATAGTAGACATTTCTGCATGAATTTCTGAACACTTGCGAAATACGTTTTTCTCTGCTTTTATGGCTGGGCCAATCGGGGGTCACGTCTGGGCTGCATGCGGCCCCCGGGCCGCTAATTGAATAGGCCTGCCCTATTCCATCTCCCTGCTCCAAAAATCAATTTAATATAACGTCCCCGGGTAGGGGACGTATCAGATATTAAACTGATAAGAACAGGTGTTTTTTATTGGTTTTTATAAAAACACAACACCGTATATACAATCAATTAATCAAACAATCAGACATTTAAGACATTACATTCAACAACAACCAACATTAAACTAACTAAAGTGCTCAGTGTTCAGTGTATTGTCCAGTGTAGTGTAATGTTCAGTGTTCAGTGTTCAGTGTCCAGGTTCCAGTGTCGGTAGGAGGCAGGGGTAAAAAAACCTGTTCGCTGTGCATCCGGGAAAAAAATTCCCCTGCAGCCCTCTAGTTGTAGAGCGACTACTATCCAGTTTGCCCACCAGTGCAAAGCCGTGGCTCCCCCACCTCCCTCCCCCGAGGGACCCCACACACCCGACTCACCCGACCCGCCCCACCACCGGCGCATCCGGCCCAGCCCACCAGGCTCAGACTCCTGTAGCCCTTCACGAGGCTAGCCGGACCAGGCGCCCCAGCGGCGGAGCAGATCGAGCACGCAGGCCGACCGGAGGCCCCTGAGGAGAGGCCCAGAGAGCTCGGCGCATGGCAGGCAAGCAGAGGCGAAAAACCTGTACACAGCTTATCCAGGGAAAAAGCTCCCTGGCTCTTCTCAGCTTGTTCCGGGCTGGGGGTTGGGGGTTGGCGGGTAGGGGACTGGGCCTGTAGCTGGGGGCCTGGAGTAGGGGGGGGGGGGCCCGGAACAGGGGGTTTGGGGTCGCTGAGTTGGAACCTGGGGTTGGTGCTGGGGTGACGTGGTGGTTCCCGCCGGTCTCTGCTCCTGGGTCTGGAAGCCTGGGTAGGTGTCAGAGCTGGATATGACATGTACCTGAAAAGATACAGGAGTGAGAGAAGGGAGGTGTGCATGGTTTGTGTAGTGTGCATTTTGGTGTCAGGCGGGTGATCTGTACTTCCCTGTGACCCAGTGGTGTTGGTCATCCTGGTGCTGGTGGTGCTGGCAGAGACGGCTGGTTCGGCTGTGGGTTGTGTGTGGTGATATTCTGGTGAGGGTAGGAAGTGGGTCAGTGCTGTGTACATGTGTAGGTGGTGGAAGGTGCAGTAAACTTCCCTGTTGGTGTTGTGCGCTGCTCCTCTCCTGGTCCTTGTGATGGTGATACTGCTGACCAGGGCTTGTGCTGGAACGGTGGTGAAGGTGATAGTGCAGGAACTGGTGGTGTAGTGAGGTAGGCCCGGGGTGGGGGGGGGTTGGTCGATGCGGCGCGGCATGGGGGGGGGTTTAGAGGATGACGTCCTTCCATCTCTCCACCCCCCACACCGCTCTTGCTTGATCCGGGTTATTTTTGAAGTCAACAATAGCATGGTCCCTGAGGCAGAGGGTGATTCTCCTCCTCAGGGTTGTCAGGTGGACGCTCTGTTTCTGATAGACCCTGATGTTCCTCGTCTCCCAGAGTACCTGCTTGACGGCGCTGATGATCCTCCACTGTTGTTGTAGTTGGGGGGTTGTGCACCCCCCGGGAGGACCATACAGGATGTTCTCGCTCGTCAAGCGGGGCAGGGTCAGCAGGCTGTTTAGGGAGACAGAGGGAACAAACAGGGCCCAGACCCGCCTGGCCACGGAGCACTCACAGAACAGGTGGTTAATGTGTTCTGTGTCCGTGCATCCGTGGGGGCATTTGTCAGTCGTTGCGATGTGCCGCCTATGCAAGAATTCCCTAGTGGGGAGACAACCATGAGCAGCCATCCAGGCAATGTCTTTTTGTTTATTGTTAGTACATTTATGATTAATGTTTTTCCATACCTGTTTGGAGTCCACGGCTGTGCTGGCCTTGGGGTGAGTAATGGTTTCCTTCGACCTTATGAAGGTCATAATGTCTTTGTATTTCCATGAGGCCAGCCCAGCCGCGGACAATCCTGTCTTGAAGGCAAAGTCCCTCCATATCTTGTAGACTGGAGGGGGGTCCCAGCTGTAGGGCACAGTGTGATTTATTGATGCGGTCACCCTGAGTGTCCGGAGGATGGGTGTGGCATAGTATATTTCAAAGAACCTGGCTTTCCTATCTTTGTTGTTGATGTTGTTGATGAGGTTGGAGAGTCCCTGTGCCCTAATGATGTTTAGGATGTCTGGGACCCCTTTCCCCCCATTCTCCACTGTTTTGTACAGGGTGGTGCGTTTTAGTTTTTCCATCTGGCTCCCCCAGACAAAGGTAAACATGATCCTTTCGATGGTTTTGGATACTGCTCTGTCTGGGGGAAACACCCTGCCCAGGTAAAGGAGAATGGGAAGAACAATAGCCTTCAGGACCAGGATCTTGCCTGTCATTGTGAGAGGCCGTGCACTCCACTCACAGATCTTCTTTTGGACCTGGCGGATGGTCTCCTTCCAGCTGCCGGAGGCTCCTCCATCTTTCTGGTAGGTGATCCCCAGCAGCTTAATGTTTTCCGTCTTTACAGGGAAGGAGGTTGCCAGGTTCTCCTGCCAGTGCTGCGACAGAAACAGCTCACACTTACCCCTATTGATCAGGGCGCCAGTGGCTGCACAGTAGTCCTCCACCACTTTCGTTGCTGTGGAAATGGAGCGACTATCTGTGCCGACGATGGTAATGTCGTCCATGTACGCCACCACCTTGAGCCTCTCCCCCCGGGCCCCTGGTAGAGGGTAGCCCATGATGTTGGGGGAGCTCCTGATCTTCCGTAGGAACGGCTCCAGGTAGATGACGTACAGTAGAGGGGCCAAGGGGCATCCCTGCCGCACTCCAGCTTTGATGGGGAAGGGGTCTGTCAACTGGTTGTTGATCCGAACTCTGCTCGTGATGTTGTTGTAGCAGAGTTCGGTCCAGTTGAGCAGGTGCTGGGGGAAGTTCATGCCCCTCAGCACCCTCTGCAGGAAACCATGGCTAACCCTGTCAAAGGCCTTCTCCTGATCCAGGCTGAGAAGGCCTAAAGGGGACCTCCGCTCCTGGGAGTGCAGGATGAGGTCTCTCACCAGGAGCAGGTTGTCGTTGATGGACCTACCGGGGACGCTACAGGTTTGGTCAGGGGCTATAACTGAGGGGAGGAGGGTTTGAAACCGTTGGGTGAGGGCTTTTGTCATAATTTTATAGTCCACTGGGAGGAGATTGATGGGGCGCCAGTTCCGGAGGTCCTTGAGGTCCCCTTTCTTGGGGATCAGTGTGACCGTACTCTGTCTCATTGACTCTCCAAGCCTCCCTTCCCTGTAGACGGCTTTGAAGACCTCCGCCAAGTCCTCCTTGAGGAGATCCCAGAGAGTCTTGTAGAACTCTGCTGGGATCCCATCCGGTCCAGGGGCCTTGTGTGTATTCAAGGAGTGCACGGCCCGGGTGAGCTCCTCCGTGGTCAGCTCTGGGTTCTCACTCTCACCACCCTCGGGGACCCGGTCCAGACCATCCAGGAAGGTGGCCATGAGAGTCTCGTCGGTTGTCTTGATGTTGTAGAGACTCTCGTAGAACTCTCTTGCCACCCCCGGGATGTTGCCTCTGTCTGACACGGTGTCCCCATTGGTGTCGTATAGGGACAGGATAGGCTTGTGTTTTGACCGTGCCTTGCGGAAGAAGTGGCGTGTGCATTTCTCCTCCTCCTCCAGGCCCTGGAGTTTTTCCCTGAACTGTTTCTTTTGTTGTTGCTCCCGGTAGAGGGTGGCAAGGTGTTGTTTGGTCTCAGCCAGTTCTCGGGCCACATCCAGACCACCCAGTTGTAGGAGACTTAGGCGTTGGAGGGCCGCGTTGTGGTGTTGAAACCTGGCCCTCTGTTCTGCCGCTTTCCTCCTTCCGACTGACCCGAAGTAGCCCTTTGTCCTGGCCTTAACCATCTCCCACCACTCTATCGGGGAGTCGAACAGTTCTTTTAGGGTCCTCCACTCCAGGTAGCGCCTGGAGAAGGAATGCACCACTGTTGGGTCCTGAAGGATCGATGTATTCATCCTCCAGGTACCCCTACCCGCTCTTGTTTGGCCTTCCCATTCCAGGGACACTGTCAACATCCTGTGGTCCGAGAAGTGGGCCGCCTGGCTGGTCAGGGTTCCCATCCTCAGACCTGGCGAGAGCAAGAACATGTCTATCCTGGAGGAAGAATTCCCGGAGGAACTCACCCTTGTGTGTGTCGGCGGGGAGGTGCCACCGGCGTCTACCAGTTGGAAGTCGTCTATGATGGACTGAAGTTCTGTAGTGGATCGGTCTCTCCTGGGCCTGCTGCGGTCCTCATCCCGGAGGGCACAGTTGAAATCTCCCCCCACTAGGACTGGTGTGGGGATGAGGAGGAGAGACCGAAGTTTCTTGAAAAGGGAGACTCTCTTGGCCACGTTGGTTGGGCCGTACACATTGATGACCCTCAGCGGCGAACCCTGGATCTCTAGGTCC
Source organism: Nansenia antarctica (assembly GCF_963989245.1). NCBI lineage: Eukaryota > Metazoa > Chordata > Actinopteri > Argentiniformes > Microstomatidae > Nansenia > Nansenia antarctica. The sequence continues at coordinate 9,374,096 of NC_137686.1, read as the reverse complement.
AGAACCAGGATTCGCCCGCTCTCTACAACCTCCCCCTTTTTGGTCTGCAGAAAAGGGTTGGCCACCAAAATGCCGACCCCATCAGCTCTATCAATGTTTGAGCCTGACCAGAGAGAGTCCCCCCGTGTCCATTCCTCCTCCAGGGTGGCGTCCATCTCCTTGAATGGGATGGCGCACTCCTGGAGGATATACATGTCTGACTGATGTTGGGTGATGTACTGGTAGACGACCTCCCGTTTGTCTGGTTGCCGGAGGCTTCTGGTGTTGAGAGATGAGATTGTTATCCTCATGGTTCTTGGATTTGGTTTGTTCCAATTTTTGCTAAACTATTGCACATGAGGTTGAGGCCCTCCAATGGGTCGTTGGGGGCCAGATAGTGTGGTACCTCCCCTTGGCTGCTCATGGTGTGGGGGTTGTCTCCCCTCTGACTGCCTGGTGGCCCCCTCATCTGTGTTGTTGATGAGGTGATTTTCGGTGGCCCGTACGGTCCGGTGAGCATGGACTGGGGGTGGCTGGTGGGCTGTGCAGGGTGAGGAGCATGTGATGACTGGAGAGAGGAAGAGGGTGGGGAGGAGGGTTTGGGGGGGGGAGCCGGCTTACCTGTATGGCGTTGGGGTTTGGGTTCTGGAGTAGTCTTTTTGTCTGGTTTTTTCCGGATTGCCTTTTTTTGTGGTCTTTTGCGTTTTGGTTGAGCCAAGCTCCAGTCATTTTCACTGTCTGATTGGGAGGGGAGGTGGATCTGCGGTGTGCTGCTGGTGGCTATCTCAATAGAGGCCGGCTCCCCCTTCATGGTGTTTTTGCAGGGGGTGGAGGTGGCCATGGGGTTTAGGAGGGGGTGGGTGTTGAGGTTGTCTGTAGGGGGTGCTGGGACGGTTGGTTCCTCTCCTTCTCCTTCTCCGTCGCTCGAGCTCTGATCGTCCCCTCCATCGCTCGGGCGCCGGTCCTCCTCCGTCTCTCCCTTCTCTTCCTCCATGTTGGGTGTGGGTTGGGGTGTGGGTTGGGGTGGGGGTTGGGGTGGGGGTTGGGGTGGGGGTGGGGGTGTGGGTTGGGGTGGGGGTGGGGGTTGGGGTGGTGGTTGGTTGGATTTATAGCCCCGGGCTCTACTTGCATAGGAACTTGGGCAGTCACGGTAAAGATGCCCCTGTCCCCCGCACAGGTTGCAAGGTCTGGTCGTGGTGCACTCCGACGTCGGGTGGTCTTGGCGGCAGATTTTACATACCACGGCCTTGCAGGCCGCTGCCAGATGGCCCAATTGGCCGCAGTTCCTGCAGAGCTTCGGCATACCGTAGTAGTAGACGGAGCCCCTGTTGTTCCCCAGGTTGATGGTGCTGGGGATATGTTGGACTCCGCCTATCCCCTCCGGGTCCGGACGGAGTTGCACCAGCCATTTCTTGGCCCCTGTCCACACTCCGTCTTCATCCAGGACCATCCGGGCCCCCGATTTAAGGGTGGCATGACGGTGTAGCCACACCTCAATATCATATTCCTGAATCACCTCATTGTGGAATTGAATTGTGACCACTTTTGATTCTAAATCCGTTAGTGGGTGGGCTGTAAAACGGTTAAGTGGGGGTTTGTGTTCATTAATCCTATGAAAGGTCCAGAATTCCTCTAACAGTTGGGGGGTTTTAAAGCTAACTTCAAAACATTCATTCGGCCCAGGGGGCTTCACCAGGCAGTTTAGATCAGACGGCACAAAGCCCATACCTCTCTGTAGAACCGCCCTGCTGAATTCCAGGCGGGTCATCGTTGTTACTGGTCTGGCAGTCTTCTGTTGGGGGGCTCCATCCATGGCAGCCTCCTCAGTTGGGTTGAGCGTCAACCTGACGGCGTTGTAGCGCCGCATCGCTCCGGGGTTCATCGTTGGAGTGGGGTGGGGGGGGTGGGGGATCAGGGAGGAAGGAGGGAGAGGAATAGGGTTAGGGGGAGGTTGTAGATAATTTTTTGGGGGGGGGAATAGGGTACTTGCCGTTAGGTTAGGGGTGTTGTTCCTCTCAGGTCCTCACGGCAGATTTTGGACTCTGGCTTGGGTCTGGAACTGGGTTCCCGTCTGGGGACAAAAGAGGGACACCTGAGAGCGAGTGGGGACACCAGGTGGCCAAAGACCTACGGTCTTGAAAGCACTCCCCTGTGTCCCTCTCGCTCCTAGCTTAGATGTTATAGTTGTCCTCCCTCCTGGTCTGGTTGGGGTCCACTGGCTCAGCTGGGTCGGCTGGTGGGTGTTGGGCCCTCTCTCACCTCTGGCGTGCTTGGGAGAGTCGAGGTCTTCGGAAGCTCCTCTCGGGGTCCGGCCTTTCCGCTCTTTTGAGGGGGGCTGCCCAGGGGCCGAACTCGTGCTCCAGTGGCGGGCAGGCCACCTACTGAAAGAGTCGCGGTCTTTGGAAGCTCCTCTCGGGGTCCGGCCTGTCCGCTCTTTGGAGGGGGGGTGCCCAGGGGCCGAACTCGTGCTCCAGTGGCTCCAGTGGCGGGCAGGCCACCTACTGGTCACCTACTGGAAGAGTCGCGGTCTTTGGAAGCTCCTCTCGGGGTCCGGCCTTTCCGCTCTTTGGAGGGGGGCTGCCCAGCGGCCGAACTGCCCCAGTGGTGAAAAGGCCACCAACTGGAAGAGTCGCGGGTCTCCGGCAGCTCCTCTCGGATCCCGGCCTGTTCCGCTCAAAGAGGGGGGGTGGGTCGGGGGAGCCACCTCCCAGCAGCGGACAAGCCACCTACTGAGAAGACGTGCTCCCCGACCAAGAATAGAAAAAAAGGAGGGGCATAGAGCCTAGTGAGGAAAAAGGAAAAACCCTAGATTTCTCAAAAAAAACACAAAAACCCACACCCCACCGGAGACTAGCTTTAATAGAAGTCTCTAGTAAGGGCGAAAGGCCTGTGCGTTTCTTGAAGAGAAACCAGAGTTTGCTCTTAGCCAAAAGGCCGAGAAGCGATACCCGCGATGGTTTCGAGGGAGGGTAGTCATTCTCTGGCACGTCAATGTAGGTCACGGTTTAACCACAACAATAGTTTCTATAGGCATTCCACTATATAATAATAATGGTATTAGTGGAATAGTGTTTTAACAATAATAATGTAGTGCCAATGTACAAAACATCCCAAAAATACTACTTTTCACTGTTCCAACCGGGAAATTCAATACGTCCCATGGTCACGTGGTAACCCGTCTCCAATCGTAGCGAAAGAAAGCATTTGTTAACCAAAATTACATTAACCGCAAACTGGAAATAATAACCAACCGGTTACATGTAGCAAAACGTAATGCGATTATTATGTGACGTTTTTTGTATTTAAGAAAGCACATTTTAACGATATTTCCTTTTAACGATCAGTTTCTATGGACCTCTTTGAATTAAAAGAAAAGGACAAAGAAGAATATGCCTGTAAGCAATGCGTTTGTATTTTTAAAATATAACTGGTCTTTCCTCTCATTCTGTGCTACTTGTTCCTGTTTAAAGTTGTTCATGTGCTTTGATCTTTGTTTGAAAAGCCACTGATGACTCTACAATGATAGACTCTCCTCTGCAGTCATCAACACCTGGTACTATGACTATTTTTCTATATAATCTCAATTCAGTTCATGTAGTGTGTTGCCGATTTGTCTTCCCAGACTCATAGTCATAGAGTAGAGCGTATGGACAATAGAATGGGTTTAATAACGGTTTTAATGCATTTGCGATAAGTAGAAAATATGTTTAGACACAGACCGCATTTATCTGGGTTAAAGGACAGCGACGTATAGACGCAATTTAAACCACCACTTCCGCATGAATAACTATGCTAGACTACATGGAATCTCAGACTAAATGACGGTCTGGTACATATGTTGACAACCAACATTAAACTAACTAAAGTGCTCAGTGTTCAGTGTATTGTCCAGTGTAGTGTAATGTTCAGTGTTCAGTGTTCAGTGTCCAGGTTCCAGTGTCGGTAGGAGGCAGGGGTAAAAAACCTGTTCGCTGTGCATCCGGGAAAAAATTCCCCTGCAGCCCTCTAGTTGTAGAGCGACTACTATCCAGTTTGCCCACCAGTGCAAAGCCGTGGCTCCCCCACCTCCCTCCCCCGAGGGACCCCACACACCCGACTCACCCGACCCACCACCGGCGCGTCCGGCCCAGCCCACCAGGCTCAGACTCCTGTAGCCCTTCACGAGGCTAGCCGGACCAGGCGCTCCAGCGGCGGAGCAGATCGAGCACGCAGGCCGACCGGAGGCCCCTGAGGAGAGGCCCAGAGAGCTCGGCGCATGGCAGGCAAGCAGAGGCGAAAAACCTGTACACAGCTTATCCAGGGAAAAAGCTCCCTGGCTCTTCTCAGCTTGTTCCGGGCTGGGGGTTGGGGGTTGGCGGGTAGGGGACTGGGCCTGTAGCTGGGGGCCTGGAGTTGGGGGGGGGGGGGGCCCGGAACAGGGGGTTTGGGGTCGCTGAGTTGGAACCTGGGGTTGGTGCTGGGGTGACGTGGTGGTTCCCGCCGGTCTCTGCTCCTGGGTCTGGAAGCCTGGGTAGGTGTCAGAGCTGGATATGACATGTGCCTGAAAAGATACAGGAGTGAGAGAAGGGAGGTGTGCATGGTTTGTGTAGTGTGCATTTTGGTGTCAGGCGGGTGATCAGTACTTCCCTGTGACCCAGTGGTGTTGGTCATCCTGGTGCTGGTGGTGCTGGCAGAGATGGCTGGTTCGGCTGTGGGTTGTGTGTGTTGATATTCTGGTGAGAGTAGGAAGTGGGTCAGTGCTGTGTACATGTGTAGGTGGTGGAAGGTGCAGTAAACTTCCCTGTTGGTGTTGTGCGCTGCTCCTCTCCTGGTCCTTGTGATGGTGATACTGCTGACCAGGGCTTGTGCTGGAACGGTGGTGAAGGTGATAGTGCAGGAACTGGTGGTGTAGTGAGGTAGGCCCGGGGTGGGGGGGGGTTGGGCGATGCGGCGCGGCATGGGGGGGGGGGGTTTAGAGGATGACGTCCTTCCATCTCTCCACCCCCCACACCGCTCTTGCTTGATCCGGGTTATTTTTAAAGTCAACAATAGCATGGTCCCTGAGGCAGAGGGTGATTCTCCTCCTCAGGGTTGTCAGGTGGACGCTCTGTTTCTGATAGACCCTGATGTTCCTCGTCTCCCAGAGTACCTGCTTGACGGCGCTGATGATCCTCCACTGTTGTTGTAGTTGGGGGGTTGTGCACCCCCCGGGAGGACCATACAGGATGTTCTCGCTCGTCAAGCGGGGCAGGGTCAGCAGGCTGTTTAGGGAGACAGAGGGAACAAACAGGGCCCAGACCCGCCTGGCCACGGAGCACTCACAGAACAGGTGGTTAATGTGTTCTGTGTCCGTGCATCCGTGGGGGCATTTATCAGTCGTTGCGATGTGCCGCCTATGCAAGAATTCCCTAGTGGGGAGACAACCATGAGCAGCCATCCAGGCAATGTCTTTTTGTTTATTGTTAGTACATTTATGATTAATGTTTTTCCATACCTGTTTGGAGTCCACGGCTGTGCTGGCCTTGGGGTGAGTAATGGTTTCCTTCGACCTTATGAAGGTCATAATGTCTTTGTATTTCCATGAGGCCAGCCCAGCCGCGGACAATCCTGTCTTGAAGGCAAAGTCCCTCCATATCTTGTAGACTGGAGGGGGGTCCCAGCTGTAGGGCACAGTGTGATTTATTGATGCGGTCACCCTGAGTGTCCGGAGGATGGGTGTGGCATAGAATATTTCAAAGAACCTGGCTTTCCTATCTTTGTTGTTGATGTTGTTGATGAGGTTGGAGAGTCCCTGTGCCCTAATGATGTTTAGGATGTCTGGGACCCCTTTCCCCCCATTCTCCACTGTTTTGTACAGGGTGGTGCGTTTTAGTTTTTCCATCTGGCTCCCCCAGACAAAGGTAAACATGATCCTTTCGATGGTTTTGGATACTGCTCTGTCTGGGGGAAACACCCTGCCCAGGTAAAGGAGAATGGGAAGAACAATAGCCTTCAGGACCAGGATCTTGCCTGTCATTGTGAGAGGCCGTGCACTCCACTCACAGATCTTCTTTTGGACCTGGCGGATGGTCTCCTTCCAGCTGCCGGAGGCTCCTCCATCTTTCTGGTAGGTGATCCCCAGCAGCTTAATGTTTTCCGTCTTTACAGGGAAGGAGGTTGCCAGGTTCTCCTGCCAGTGCTGCGACAGAAACAGCTCACACTTACCCCTATTGATCAGGGCGCCAGTGGCTGCACAGTAGTCCTCCACCACTTTCGTTGCTGTGGAAATGGAGCGACTATCTGTGCCGACGATGGTAATGTCGTCCATGTACGCCACCACCTTGAGCCTCTCCCCCCGGGCCCCTGGTAGAGGGTAGCCCATGATGTTGGGGGAGCTCCTGATCTTCCGTAGGAACGGCTCCAGGTAGATGACGTACAGTAGAGGGGCCAAGGGGCATCCCTGCCGCACTCCAGCTTTGATGGGGAAGGGGTCTGTCAACTGGTTGTTGATCCGAACTCTGCTCGTGATGTTGTTGTAGCAGAGTTCGGTCCAGTTGAGCAGGTGCTGGGGGAAGTTCATGCCCCTCAGCACCCTCTGCAGGAAACCATGGCTAACCCTGTCAAAGGCCTTCTCCTGATCCAGGCTGAGAAGGCCTAAAGGGGACCTCCGCTCCTTGGAGTGCAGGATGAGGTCTCTCACCAGGAGCAGGTTGTCGTTGATGGACCTACCGGGGACGCTACAGGTTTGGTCAGGGGCTATAACTGAGGGGAGGAGGGTTTGAAACCGTTGGGTGAGGGCTTTTGTCATAATTTTATAGTCCACTGGGAGGAGATTGATGGGGCGCCAGTTCCGGAGGTCCTTGAGGTCCCCTTTCTTGGGGATCAGTGTGACCGTACTCTGTCTCATTGACTCTCCAAGCCTCCCTTCCCTGTAGACGGCTTTGAAGACCTCCGCCAAGTCCTCCTTGAGGAGATCCCAGAGAGTCTTGTAGAACTCTGCTGGGATCCCATCCGGTCCAGGGGCCTTGTGTGTATTCAAGGAGTGCACGGCCCGGGTGAGCTCCTCCGTGGTCAGCTCTGGGTTCTCACTCTCACCACCCTCGGGGACCCGGTCCAGACCATCCAGGAAGGTGGCCATGAGAGTCTCGTCGGTTGTCTTGATGTTGTAGAGACTCTCGTAGAACTCTCTTGCCACCCCCGGGATGTTGCCTCTGTCTGACACGGTGTCCCCATTGGTGTCGTATAGGGACAGGATAGGCTTGTGTTTTGACCGTGCCTTGCGGAAGAAGTGGCGTGTGCATTTCTCCTCCTCCTCCTCCAGGCCCTGGAGTTTTTCCCTGAACTGTTTCTTTTGTTGTTGCTCCCGGTAGAGGGTGGCAAGGTGTTGTTTGGTCTCAGCCAGTTCTCGGGCCACATCCAGACCACCCAGTTGTAGGAGACTTAGGCGTTGGAGGGCCGCGTTGTGGTGTTGAAACCTGGCCCTCTGTTCTGCCGCTTTCCTCCTTCCGACTGACCCGAAGTAGCCCTTTGTCCTGGCCTTAACCATCTCCCACCACTCTATCGGGGAGTCGAACAGTTCTTTTAGGGTCCTCCACTCCAGGTAGCGCCTGGAGAAGGAATGCACCACTGTTGGGTCCTGAAGGATCGATGTATTCATCCTCCAGGTACCCCTACCCGCTCTTGTTTGGCCTTCCCATTCCAGGGACACTGTCAACATCCTGTGGTCCGAGAAGTGGGCCGCCTGGCTGGTCAGGGTTCCCATCCTCAGACCTGGCGAGAGCAAGAACATGTCTATCCTGGAGGAAGAATTCCCGGAGGAACTCACCCTTGTGTGTGTCGGCGGGGAGGTGCCACCGGCGTCTACCAGTTGGAAGTCGTCTATGATGGACTGAAGTTCTGTAGTGGATCGGTCTCTCCTGGGCCTGCTGCGGTCCTCATCCCGGAGGGCACAGTTGAAATCTCCCCCCACTAGGACTGGTGTGGGGATGAGGAGGAGAGACCGAAGTTTCTTGAAAAGGGAGACTCTCTTGGCCACGTTGGTTGGGCCGTACACATTGATGACCCTCAGCGGCGAACCCTGGATCTCTAGGTCCAGAACCAGGATTCGCCCGCTCTCTACAACCTCCCCCTTTTTGGTCTGCAGAAAAGGGTTGGCCACCAAAATGCCGACCCCATCAGCTCTATCAATGTTTGAGCCTGACCAGAGAGAGTCCCCCCGTGTCCATTCCTCCTCCAGGGTGGCGTCCATCTCCTTGAATGGGATGGCGCACTCCTGGAGGATATACATGTCTGACTGATGTTGGGTGATGTACTGGTAGACGACCTCCCGTTTGTCTGGTTGCCGGAGGCTTCTGGTGTTGAGAGATGAGATTGTTATCCTCATGGTTCTTGGATTTGGTTTGTTCCAATTTTTGCTAAACTATTGCACATGAGGTTGAGGCCCTCCAATGGGTCGTTGGGGGCCAGATAGTGTGGTACCTCCCCTTGGCTGCTCATGGTGTGGGGGTTGTCTCCCCTCTGACTGCCTGGTGGCCCCCTCATCTGTGTTGTTGATGAGGTGATTTTCGGTGGCCCGTACGGTCCGGTGAGCATGGACTGGGGGTGGCTGGTGGGCTGTGCAGGGTGAGGAGCATGTGATGACTGGAGAGAGGAAGAGGGTGGGGAGGAGGGTTTGGGGGGGGGAGCCGGCTTACCTGTATGGCGTTGGGGTTTGGGTTCTGGAGTAGTCTTTTTGTCTGGTTTTTTCCGGATTGCCTTTTTTTGTGGTCTTTTGCGTTTTGGTTGAGCCAAGCTCCAGTCATTTTCACTGTCTGATTGGGAGGGGAGGTGGATCTGCGGTGTGCTGCTGGTGGCTATCTCAATAGAGGCCGGCTCCCCCTTCATGGTGTTTTTGCAGGGGGTGGAGGTGGCCATGGGGTTTAGGAGGGGGTGGGTGTTGAGGTTGTCTGTAGGGGGTGCTGGGACGGTTGGTTCCTCTCCTTCTCCTTCTCCGTCGCTCGAGCTCTGATCGTCCCCTCCATCGCTCGGGCGCCGGTCCTCCTCCGTCTCTCCCTTCTCTTCCTCCATGTTGGGTGTGGGTTGGGGTGTGGGTTGGGGTGGGGGTTGGGGTGGGGGTTGGGGTGGGGGTGGGGGTGTGGGTTGGGGTGGGGGTGGGGGTTGGGGTGGTGGTTGGTTGGATTTATAGCCCCGGGCTCTACTTGCATAGGAACTTGGGCAGTCACGGTAAAGATGCCCCTGTCCCCCGCACAGGTTGCAAGGTCTGGTCGTGGTGCACTCCGACGTCGGGTGGTCTTGGCGGCAGATTTTACATACCACGGCCTTGCAGGCCGCTGCCAGATGGCCCAATTGGCCGCAGTTCCTGCAGAGCTTCGGCATACCGTAGTAGTAGACGGAGCCCCTGTTGTTCCCCAGGTTGATGGTGCTGGGGATATGTTGGACTCCGCCTATCCCCTCCGGGTCCGGACGGAGTTGCACCAGCCATTTCTTGGCCCCCGTCCACACTCCGTCTTCATCCAGGACCATCCGGGCCCCCGATTTAAGGGTGGCATGACGGTGTAGCCACACCTCAATATCATATTCCTGAATCACCTCATTGTGGAATTGAATTGTGACCACTTTTGATTCTAAATCCGTTAGTGGGTGGGCTGTAAAACGGTTAAGTGGGGGTTTGTGTTCATTAATCCTATGAAAGGTCCAGAATTCCTCTAACAGTTGGGGGGTTTTAAAGCTAACTTCAAAACATTCATTCGGCCCAGGGGGCTTCACCAGGCAGTTTAGATCAGACGGCACAAAGCCCATACCTCTCTGTAGAACCGCCCTGCTGAATTCCAGGCGGGTCATCGTTGTTACTGGTCTGGCAGTCTTCTGTTGGGGGGCTCCATCCATGGCAGCCTCCTCAGTTGGGTTGAGCGTCAACCTGACGGCGTTGTAGCGCCGCATCGCTCCGGGGTTCATCGTTGGAGTGGGGTGGGGGGGGTGGGGGATCAGGGAGGAAGGAGGGAGAGGAATAGGGTTAGGGGGAGGTTGTAGATAATTTTTTGGGGGGGGGAATAGGGTACTTGCCGTTAGGTTAGGGGTGTTGTTCCTCTCAGGTCCTCACGGCAGATTTTGGACTCTGGCTTGGGTCTGGAACTGGGTTCCCGTCTGGGGACAAAAGAGGGACACCTGAGAGCGAGTGGGGACACCAGGTGGCCAAAGACCTACGGTCTTGAAAGCACTCCCCTGTGTCCCTCTCGCTCCTAGCTTAGATGTTATAGTTGTCCTCCCTCCTGGTCTGGTTGGGGTCCACTGGCTCAGCTGGGTCGGCTGGTGGGTGTTGGGCCCTCTCTCACCTCTGGCGTGCTTGGGAGAGTCGAGGTCTTCGGAAGCTCCTCTCGGGGTCCGGCCTTTCCGCTCTTTTGAGGGGGGCTGCCCAGGGGCCGAACTCGTGCTCCAGTGGCGGGCAGGCCACCTACTGAAAGAGTCGCGGTCTTTGGAAGCTCCTCTCGGGGTCCGGCCTGTCCGCTCTTTGGAGGGGGGGTGCCCAGGGGCCGAACTCGTGCTCCAGTGGCTCCAGTGGCGGGCAGGCCACCTACTGGTCACCTACTGGAAGAGTCGCGGTCTTTGGAAGCTCCTCTCGGGGTCCGGCCTTTCCGCTCTTTGGAGGGGGGCTGCCCAGCGGCCGAACTGCCCCAGTGGTGAAAAGGCCACCAACTGGAAGAGTCGCGGGTCTCCGGCAGCTCCTCTCGGATCCCGGCCTGTTCCGCTCAAAGAGGGGGGGTGGGTCGGGGGAGCCACCTCCCAGCAGCGGACAAGCCACCTACTGAGAAGACGTGCTCCCCGACCAAGAATAGAAAAAAAGGAGGGGCATAGAGCCTAGTGAGGAAAAAGGAAAAACCCTAGATTTCTCAAAAAAAACACAAAAACCCACACCCCACCGGAGACTAGCTTTAATAGAAGTCTCTAGTAAGGGCGAAAGGCCTGTGCGTTTCTTGAAGAGAAACCAGAGTTTGCTCTTAGCCAAAAGGCCGAGAAGCGATACCCGCGATGGTTTCGAGGGAGGGTAGTCATTCTCTGGCACGTCAATGTAGGTCACGGTTTAACCACAACAATAGTTTCTATAGGCATTCCACTATATAATAATAATGGTATTAGTGGAATAGTGTTTTAACAATAATAATGTAGTGCCAATGTACAAAACATCCCAAAAATACTACTTTTCACTGTTCCAACCGGGAAATTCAATACGTCCCATGGTCACGTGGTAACCCGTCTCCAATCGTAGCGAAAGAAAGCATTTGTTAACCAAAATTACATTAACCGCAAACTGGAAATAATAACCAACCGGTTACATGTAGCAAAACGTAATGCGATTATTATGTGACGTTTTTTGTATTTAAGAAAGCACATTTTAACGATATTTCCTTTTAACGATCAGTTTCTATGGACCTCTTTGAATTAAAAGAAAAGGACAAAGAAGAATATGCCTGTAAGCAATGCGTTTGTATTTTTAAAATATAACTGGTCTTTCCTCTCATTCTGTGCTACTTGTTCCTGTTTAAAGTTGTTCATGTGCTTTGATCTTTGTTTGAAAAGCCACTGATGACTCTACAATGATAGACTCTCCTCTGCAGTCATCAACACCTGGTACTATGACTATTTTTCTATATAATCTCAATTCAGTTCATGTAGTGTGTTGCCGATTTGTCTTCCCAGACTCATAGTCATAGAGTAGAGCGTATGGACAATAGAATGGGTTTAATAACGGTTTTAATGCATTTGCGATAAGTAGAAAATATGTTTAGACACAGACCGCATTTATCTGGGTTAAAGGACAGCGACGTATAGACGCAATTTAAACCACCACTTCCGCATGAATAACTATGCTAGACTACATGGAATCTCAGACTAAATGACGGTCTGGTACATATTTTGACAATCTACAGGCGTTTAGGGTATTAATTTAAACTCAAAGTGCTGCTAGACTAAAACAGGTTTAGACACAGACAGCATTTATCTGGGTTAAAGGACAGCGACGTATAGACGCAATTTAAACCACCACTTCCGCATTAATAACTATGCTAGACTACATGGAATCTCAGACTAAATGACGGTCTGGTACATATTTTGACAATCTACAGGCGTTTAGGGTATTAATTTAAACTCAAAGTGCTGCTAGACTAAAACAGGTTTAGACACAGACAGCCTTTATCTGGGTTAAAGGACAGCGACGTATAGACGCAATTTAAACCACCACTTCCGCATGAATAACTATGCTAGACTACATGGAATCTCAGACTAAATGACGGTCTGGTACATATTTTGACAATCTACAGGCGTTTAGGGTATTAATTTAAACTCAACGTGCTGCTAGACTAAAACAGGTTTAGACACAGACCGCATTTATCTGGGTTAAAGGACAGCGACGTATAGACGCAATTTAAACCACCACTTCCGCTTTAAACCACTGTGCGGTTAGACTCAGCATGCTGGTGGGGCTCACGTCAGAGCTCCAAATGTCAGTAGTGAAGCTGAGGGCTGAAATGTCTGTAGCCAAGAGCTCGTGGATGTGAGTTGCGACAACGTTGTACATGTCAGGTAAGCACACGTCTGAAAAATACCTTCTACTAGGCATAGGGTAACGGGGCTCAATGTGGTTTATAAGCCTACGAAATCCAACGTCCTCCACAACAGAAAATGGTTGATCGTCCATGGCCATGAATTCCATAATTTTTTCAGTAATGCCCTTTTCTTTGGCACTGTCCCTACTAAATGTTTGGGCTTTTTCAAATACTTCGGCCACAGATAGCGTCGGTGTGCTGGGAGGAACTTTCTTTTTGGTTGCTGTTTTTTTCTGGTAATCGGCATGCTGTTCGGGGTGTCGTGACTTCAAGTGGCAGATCAAACTTGAAGTGGAGAAGTTTTTTGCCGATGTTCCCCCTCTAGATATTTCAGCCGAACAGCGTTGGCAAATGGCCATTCTTGTGTCTCTGTCAGAAACCTTGAAATATTCCCAAACTGCCGACATGTTTTCTGTAGGCTAATTATAAGACGTAGCAGCATGCAGTCAATGCTCGTCTCATTCGCTGAGCAGCATGGGATGCTTACACTGTTTGATTGCGTCATCAAAACACGCCCACTATTCGGTCGTAAACATTCGGTGTTTTCACACGCTTTATTTTGCGATATTCGGCCGAATACATTCGGTGGCCGAATGTTCGGTGCATCCCTACTTAGGAGGCCTTGTTGTTGGTCTATCTAGTCCAACCAGGGTTTTTACTTTTATCGTCAAGGTCCAGTTTACCCTTTTCTAGACACAGCCGAGTCCATCAATTTAATTTCCTAATGAAATAATTTATTCATTTCGTAATCGTTTTTTTTCAATGCTAACATTTTATTTCATCGGTGAATCGGTATTGTTTCATAGTCCGGGTCTCCTTTTTTTATGCGTTAGCCGCTTGGTACTCTGGGAAGTGGCCAATTTTCTGTACAGCCTCCTCGGCCCAGTGGGCCTCCAGCGCAGCGACCGCTTCATCCACCTGGTAGCGCAGCGCCTCAGGAGACGCCAGCAGGCGCAGCAGATCACGGTTGTCCATCTCCAGCAGCATGCCCGTGACCTTGGGGGCGATGCTGGGGTGCATGCTGAGGATGGATGGGAAGAGATGCTCACCTGGAGGGAGGGGAGAATAGATATCAGTAACAGTAACTGTTGTAACTTTATAGGTTACCTGATCGATTGACAGTTAAAAGAGATTGATTAATATGTTACATGATTGATTGACAGTTAAAAGAGTTATTATTTATCGTTAAGGTAGTTAAAAAAAAAGAAGTACATTTCTGTTGTATTAGTTAAAGAATGGGTTTCAGAACTGCAGTTTCCAGAATGCCTTGCAGCAAGACGTCTCACAGAAGTTGACAGTTTGTTGTTTTTGAGAAATGCGAATTGTACCGTCCAGAATATGAAAGTGAATATCTAACAGCTTGTTTTATTGAATTGAAAGTGATCACAAGTGCATGTCAGCAGATTTGTATATAAAGAACCTTTCGCTTGATAACACCAGTCCTAGCCATCATTTCAGGAGGTAGAAATTCTACAGTAACTGTAACAGCTAATGGGTATCCATAGAAACAGACAAATAGACTCGCCTATCATCTGCTTCTGGTCCTCATGGGGAACTGTAGCCAGTATGGAGGCAGTCAGTGTCTCCTGGTCCTGGTCCTGGACATGGACAGCAGGCTGCTGCACGGGAACTTGTAGCTGGGGAGCCGTGTGCTGCTGGCGGTCGTGTCCACCAGCTGTGGACTTGTTCTGGGGCACAGCGTGCAGCCGTGCCATAGCTGGATCACCATCTGCAACGGCAGGGTGCTTTCTCAAGGCCTGGGTAGCTGAGAGGGGAAGATAAGCATAACCAAAGGGATATTTATGGAAATGTTTGGATAGTGCTCTTGTCTCTATGTCAGGGGTCCCCACACCTTCTGAAACATCCCATTCAAGCACCTTTCAAGGACTTTCAAGCCTCGATTCCCTCAAATTCAAGGACCCAACACGGCATAGTTTGAGACGGAGCTAGTTGACGAGCTGAGTAAAACATTTTTGAATATATATTATTTATTTTTTAGCGAGAGAGAGAGGGGAATTCAAGCACTTTCAATGGACCATGTCTATTTTCAAAAAACTTTTAAGACCTTGATTTATTTTTCTCAAACTCACACACTTTCAAGGGTTTCAAGGACCCGTGGGAACCTTGCTATGCGCAGGGATGCTTCACAAAATAAACGGACCTATGTGCTGAGACATCATCCTACGGGGCACCTGGGAAGGTGTGGCGGGGGTCATAGCATCGAAGGTCTGAGGCCCGGTAGCCCATGGAGACGTGGTGGTGTCGTCGGGCGTGTTCTGGAAGTGCTGAGGTTTCGCCTCAGGTTCGAGGGTAGCCAGGTGATGAGTGGGTCTCAGCTGAGCTGAGGAGTATTGGGCGGTTCCACAGTCCTGGGTCTGTGGAATGTGAGAAGCCATGAAGAGTCCAGGTGGGGGAGCAACCTGGTAGGGTAAGTTAGGTAGGAAGTCTGGGTCGGGAACGGCGCAGACGCTGGCCATCCTCTGTGGCATGTTCCGGTTGGTTCTGAGAGCCTGGCGCTCCTCCTTGCGCTGGGCCAGGGCCACGTACAGGGGCTTGGTGGCCACGATGCGGCCGTTCATCTCGGTCACGGCCTTGGTGGCCGCCTCGGGGGAGGAGAAGCACACGAAGCCGAATCCCTTGCTGCGTCCTTCCTCCGTCATCATCACCTTCGCGCTGGTGATGGTTCCGAAGCGGGAGAACTCTTTGTGCAGTTGGTCGTCGTCCAAGCGGTCGTGCAAGTTCTTCACGTACAGGTTGACACCCTGCTGGTAGAGAGAGAGCATGTTTAGTGAGATGTTTTTATACCTCAAATACATCAAGAATGTTTACCGAGACTATCAGCTTCTTTTTCTTATACACATAATAATGTTAGCTGTAGCTATCTCACCCAGTGACTAACACTGACAGATATTGACAGCTGTCAATCTAGAGGGGGAGTGGTTGTGTTACCGCCCATTAGCTGGCTGTGTGAAGGTGTGAAAAACAACCAACTCTTTAAACAGCTTTTTCTCTGGATTGTGATTGTATGACACATCATTCGAAAGCGTACAATCTGTAGTTTAAGCACATGTAAAAAAAAATACTGAAAAATGACTTTGCCTACTGGTTGCTTTACTACTTTTCACCAGCAGCTGTCACATTTTTTCCTTCATAAACACACACCTGGTATGTGGTCCTGTGGCCCTGGTTCAGTTGCTCAAACTGGCTCTTCAGGACAGCCTGGCGCTCTCCTCTCTTCTGGGCCCGGCCCACGTAGACCCGCCTCCCGTTTATCTCCTGGCCGTTCATCTCCTCGACGGCCCTCTTGGCGTTCTTGTGCCTCTCGAAGTTGACGAATCCAAAACCCACGGATCTACCAGCGCCATCAGTCATGACCCGGACGCTCAGGGCCGGTCCGAATCTCTCAAACCTCTCCTTCAGGCGTCGGTCGTCCATATCCTCCCCAAAGTTCTTGACGTACACGTTAGTGAACTCTCGCTCTTTGCGAGACTTCCAGTGTCCGACAAACACTTTTTGGTCGTTCAACAACGTGCCGTCGAGTCTCTCGATAGCTCTCTCTGCGGCCTCCTGGGTGTTATACTTTACAAAGCCGAAGCGTTTAGAGAAGCCGTTCTCGTCAGACGCTACCTTGCAGGAAAGGATGTCCCCGAACTCGGAGAACGTGTCGTAGAGGTCCTTGCTGTCGAAAGCCTTCGCTAAATTCTTGATGAAGATGTTGCCGACTCCACTGTTCCTTCTAGAGGGGTCACGCTGACACCACATGATGCGCATGGGTCTCCCGTTGACGTCGTCGAAGTTCATGGTGTCCAAGGCGCGCTCGGCGTCAGCTCGCTGTTGGAAGTTGACGAAAGCGTACCCGAGAGACCGGCGTGTCCTCATGTCCCTGCACACTCTTATAGAGGTGATCGGTCCAGAAGAGCTGAATTTCTCAAATAGCATTCCTTCAGTGGTGTCCATGTGGAGATCTCCTACATACAAGGAGGCCGTCGGTTGAATAGGCGCACTAGGATTCATTGTCTGGTGACTTTCGGATAGCGAGAGTTGGAGAAAAACTGTGAGAAGAACGAATAACTAATCTATCTATCTAGCTCTTCACAGAGGAATGGCAGGTAAATCAACGGCATGTGTACTGCAGCTGGATTCTAGAACCCCAGCTGCATGTTCTACATTGTTATGTCATCACATTGTTAGACAAACATGTTTTTTATTGTGTCATGAACATGAAAGCTTTGGGATTAAATTGCATAATAAAATCATGTTTGTCTATTATAAAATTGTCTTACTATATTCTTATGAAAGATTAATGATAGCAAAACATGATTTTATTTCATGCAACCGATGTCCATGATTCATTGAGGTAGATGCAATACCTTTTTCAGTGGTATAATATTGTACATATAACTGATCCAATATTGATCTGATCTTTGATCAATATTGGATCAGTTAGTATGCACAATATTATACAACAGTACCCATACTACTAAATTCACATTTTGCCAAATTCTGAATGAATTGACAATTTCAAGGAATGTTTGGTTACTGGGCAACACCTGGCTGCTACTGAACTTCCTGTGAGTCAGCTGATACTGGGTTAGTACTTTGTTAGCTAACAGGAAGTTCGTCTGGATCCAGCATGGTATTGCCTAGTAACCGAACATGCCTTGACATGGTCAATATAGTACATTACAGGTAGTTCTGTTCTGTTAGTTCTAATTGGAAAAGAGACATTAAAACTGATATTACAGTACAACATCACTTATTTTTAAGAAAAAATCTTTATTTGTCATGCATAAGTGCACTTGACTCAAACACATGTAATGGGCAACTGGAAACAGTTAAGTTTACTGAATGGTTTAAAACTTTACATAGTACAGTAGTACAATTACAAAAATGTTATTTGTGCAAAAAAATCAACAATGAACTGGTTAGGTTGGAGCTGCTGGCACAGTGTGGCAAAATAATGTACACACTAACACTGGAAACAGTTACGTTTACTGAATGGTTCACTAAATAAACAAAATCTCGATCCCCGTAACACCAGTAGAACTGACATGAACATTGTCTGTGCATTGGGACGGCTTAAAAACTTTACATGAGATCGACAATTAACTGGTTAGGTTGGAGCTGCTGGCAGACACCTTCGTGTCTGAACGTTCAGGGAGGAGTACATTGAAGAAAAAATAATTTAAAAAATAATAATATAGAGGTTACTGACCTCACATCTCACTCAAAAAGTTTGAGTTTCAAGGCTTGTGCCTTCTTTGACAGTGTACTGCCATCCAGCTGCATTAGGATTTTCTGTACAACTACAAAAGTGTACCTCAGTTCTGCAGGGTAGCACAGATTTAAATTATAGATTAGACCAAACAGCATGGCTGTTGCGAAGGGCACGCTTGGGAGGTCTCGCAGTACAGCCTGCCCTTCGAGGACGATCCCGATGTCCCCTTCACTTGGGTCGTCGCTCTTTATATTGAAGATCCCCACTGTGGTCGCCTCGATCCCATCCTGGATGGTGGCTTCGTCTGCAGTCTGGAGAAAAAGATTGTCAAGTTACATTACTTGGAATATGAACGTTGGTTTGGAAAAATGTTGTGCATGAATGCGTTCAAAAGAGATTTTTTTTCTTCCAAGAATGTTGAACTGAACACAGCCATTTGAATCTGGTGAACGTGAACTAGTTCATTTTGGGGGGCTGTGAACCTGTAGTTCATATTTAGGAAGATACATCAATGAGAATTAAAAGTAGGCTAGCCTAACTCGACTACAAAACAATGCTAGATTCAGATTCTTCGCCTTGAGGCTCGTTATAGGCTACTATCAGTGTTTCACACGATTAAGGCTGTCGCGCGAGCATCAGGAGCAAGTGAGAGAAGTGTCAAGTAATGTTTGGATTAGGTTTAGGCTTAAGGCTGGTAATCATGTGGGGTTAACAGGCTCTGCATCGATGGGAACTAGCCTCTACCCATTATGTTGCTATAAATGACACTGCATTACTGCATCTTATGCATAAAAGGAAATTATTTACATTGGTTTAGTGGTAAAACAAAACTTTTTAAATCACTGTCTATGATTCTATAATAGACTGTAGCAATAGCTTGTGGTACACATATAAAAAGGGACTTTTTGGGACTGAACTTAGTTCAAAATAGTGAATTATGAACTTGAACACTTTAGTTGGACTTACATCATACTCCCTCACCAGACAATCTGGCTTCTCGTTGAGGTACACACATTGACCCTTGAGGATGGACTCCCTTCCAAAGTCAATGTCATCATTCTGGAAAGAGAGTTACCGGTATTTCATTTGTCATAACAACCGACAAGGGGTGTTAGATCACTGCAATGCTCAAAGGAAAATTACACCTTTTGGGGAGTTTAGCCTATTTACCACCTTCCCCATTGTGAGACAATAACATGTGGCATTTTCTTCTCTGTGCATTCTGTATGAACATTTTGGAAATCCAAAGAATTACCCTAGCTTAGCTGCAAGAACTAAACTGAATGGGCCCCGCTAGCATTGTTGCAGCATTGCTAGTGGAGCCCATTCAATTTAGTTCTTACAGCTAAACTTGGGTAATTCTTTGGATTTCCAAAATGTTCATACAGAATGCACAGAAGAAAATTGTATATGTTCTTGTCGCACAATGGGGAAGGTGGGGAAGGTGGCAAATAGGCTAGACTGAAAAAGGTGTTTTTCCTTTAAAGGTGCACTTCCCCCATTAGCAATCAGCTTTCTGTTCTTCCATAAGTGTCAGTACATTACAATGAAGGTGGTTTTCCTGACCTCAATCTTCCCTGGGCTTCCCCCAAAAATAATATGTTGTTTTTTTGAACTACACAAATTATGTCATAAAGATGTCAAAATCGTCATATGACATCATTTGTCCAGATTTTAAATGTTACTTTTAATTAACTTTTTTGGAAGCCCAGGGAAGATTGAGGGCAGAAAACCCACCTTCATTGTAATGTACTGACACTTAGGGAAGGACAGAAAGCTGATTGCTAATGGAGGAAGTGCCCCTTTAGTGCAGCTAAAAAATGGTCTCAGAAAGCCACCATCCCAGGCCACCTAAACAGAAGGACTGAAATTATGTCAAGAGGGGGGTCCAGGCAGGGCAGATTGTCAGCTTAGTCTAGAGGCAGGGGTGGAGAGTATGACAAAAGTCCTCTGTGCCCTGTGGTTACTGCATAATTGTACACCAACATCACTGTTGTACAAGAACTGTACATCATTTGCAGGCAATATACCACATTACATTTGATTTTAATCACCATCATGCAACACATATTAGAGTACAAAGAATTGGGGTACATTATTCTATCAAATATTTTTTCTGGAATAAATGTACATACTTTGTCCATGGCTTCCTGGATTGCCATCACTTTTTTGCCGATCACACCTCCTCTCTTTTTAAAGAGATGCAAAAGCCTGTAGGTGTGCATGTCAAGCTCGGACAGGAACTTAGATTGGAGAGGCATTGTAGTGATGAATGGCTGAATGAGAGGCCGTTGTAAAGCACTTTGGATAAAGGCGCTGTATAAGTGCAGTCCAGTTACCACTTAGGAGGCCTTGTTGTTGGTCTATCTAGTCCAACCAGGGTTTTTACTTTTATCGTCAAGGTCCAGTTGACCCTTTTCTAGACACAGCCGAGTCCATCAATTTAATTTCCTAATGAAATAATTTATTCATTTCGTAATCGTTTTTTTTCAATGCTAACATTTTATTTCATCGGTGAATCGGTATTGTTTCATAGTCCGGGTCTCCTTTTTTATGCGTTAGCCGCTTGGAACTCTGGGAAGTGGCCAATTTTCTGTACAGCCTCCTCAGCCCAGTGGGCCTCCAGCCCAGTGGGCCTCCAGCGCAGCGACCGCTTCATCCACCTGGTAGCGCAGCGCCTCAGGAGACGCCAGCAGGCGCAGCAGATCACGGTTGTCCATCTCCAGCAGCATGCCTGTGACCTTGGGGGCGATGCTGGGGTGCATGCTGAGGATGGATGGGAAGAGACGCTCACCTGGAGGGAGGGGGGAGTAAATATCAGTAACAGTAACTGTTGTAACTGTTGTAACTGTTGTATGCGCGCAGATGGCTGTATGGTTGTATGTACATTTTTATTTTAGTACTTATAGGGAACGGTTGTGTAAATAGTACCTACAGCAGGCACGACTTACTAGAAGTTGGCACGCAAAACGAGAAGACAGTAACAGCGGAGTTCCTGAAGCAACAAAGGATTTATCACGAGATCCCCCGCTAACCGGGAGAACCTTGGTACTCAGTCCCTACCCTGAGGCGCAAACATCGGCGTAAGGACCGCAAGCAACGACGGGGCTGCAGGGCAGGCCTGTTAGCTAGGCTAAAGAGGAGCCCAGACAAACCTGCTTTGCCGAGTATTTTCCTATCCAACGTCAGGTCCCTGACGAATAAGATGGATGAATTGAGACTACAGGTTGCCAAAAATAACATCGTGGGAGATAGCTGTGTGATTATTCTCACTGAAACCTGGCTAAATGAAACTATCTTGGACTCCGCGATTAGCTTGGAAGGACGGACCTTACACCGCGCAGACCGCACGCTGATCAGCGGTAAGACTCGCGGAGGCGGCATCATTATATTATTATTATTATTAATAATATATATATATTATTATTATTATTATATATTATTATATAGCTGGTGCTTAAACACGAAAACTGTAAGTAGCCACTGTTCCCCAAACCTGGAATACTTGACTGTTAAATGCCGACCCACTTACCTACCGAGAGAATTCAATGCAGTGTATATTACAAGCGTTTATATTGCACCAAATGCAGACGGTAGCTTAGCATTGGCGCGGCTATATGACGTCATCAGTGGTCAACAAAGCACAGATCCACAGGCAATTCACATTATAGCAGGAGACTTCAATCATGTCGACCTGAAGGCAGTACTACCCAAGTTCTATCAGCATGTTAAATGTGCAACAAGAGGAGAAAAAACACTGGACACCAACATCAAACGTGCTTACAAGGCTAGACCGCTAGCTCATCTAGGCATGTCTGACCATGTGTCAATCCTCCTGATCCCAGCATACACTACCATGGGGAAAAGTGCTCCCATCACCACTAAGACTGTCAGAACCTGGCCAGAAGGGTCCGCTCCACTGCAGATCTGCCTAAATGACACCCCATGGCAGGAATATGAGCATGAGGACCTGGAACAGTTCACGTCGTCGGTTCTGAACCACATAGTGAACTGCACCAACTCAGTCACCGTGGACAAACGGGTCCGGAACTACCCCAACACGAAGCCATGGATGACTGGGAAGGTCCAAAAACTGATCAACGAGAGGGACAACGCCTTCTTCGCAGGGAAGAGCACACCGCTGTACAGCACCACCAGGGTTAACCTAAAGCGCGGCATCAAAGAGGCCAAGGCAGACCACAGAGAGAAGATTGAGGAATGCTTCCTGAGCAACGACTCCAGGCGGATGTGGCAGGGGGTTCAGCACATGACAAACTTCAGAGCCAACAGGCTCACAGCCGCAGAGGACGACCCCCTGCTGGCGGGAAAGCTGAACACCTTCTACGCCCGGTTCGACGAGGGGCGAACGGAGGTAACCACAACACAAACACCACTCTCTCCAGCTCTCAGCAGCCTCACCCTCACAGAGCATGAAGTGAGACGCGTGCTGAAGGCGGTGGACCCCAGGAAAGCCTCGGGGCCGGATGGCGTCCTGGGACGGGTGCTGAGGGACTGCGCCGACCAGCTGGCCGGGGTTTTCACCAACATCTTCAACCAGTCCCTGTCCCAGGCCACCATCCCACCCTGCCTGAAAACCTCAACTATCATCCCAGTCCCGAAGAAAAGCACGGTGAGCTGCCTAAACGACTACCGCCCGGTGGCACTCACACCAATCATCATGAAGTGCTTTGAGAAACTAGTCCGGGCCCACATACTCACACGCCTCCCGCCCAACCTGGATCCATACCAGTTCGCCTACAGAGCCCACAGGTCCACAGAGGACGCCATCGCGACGACTCTCCACGCCACTCTATCCCACCTGGAGAGGGGAAACAGCTACGCGAGACTGCTCTTTGTGGACTTCAGCTCCGCCTTCAACACCATCCTTCCAGACAGGCTAGTGACCAAACTACTAGACCTGGGTCTATCACACTCTATGCCTACTCTAGCCTGGTTGCTGAGGACTAGGCTGGTCTGGGTCCTCAGGTCCACCTGATACTCTGCCAGGCTGTCCACATGGTCCTTTCCTGGCACGCTGTGCTCATCCACTACCTGAAAAATATTACTAGAGATGCTCCGATCAGGGTTTTTGGTGCCGATCACCGATCACCGATCACTGGAATCAGTGATCTGCCGATCCGATATCACCGATCACCGATCACAGCGTCGAAAATGGCAATTGAAGCATTCTATTTATTGTGTAGCATTATTTATGTTTTTAATTATTCTTAACACCATTGACATTGTATATTAAGTATTCAAATGAAATTAGGAGATGAGAAAGTATCATGAATTGACAACCATCTGTTTTATTGAATTCACAACCACCTGTAGCTTACTTCAGGAAAAACAAATAAAATGTGAAAATGAAAATCATAATAAATAAAATGTACACTGTCACATCAAATGTGCAACATTCCACTCGAATGAGAGGAACTAGGGGCTCTTAGAGAACTTTGAGCTTATACTGTAGCTTTCCTGAGGAACAATAAACATACCCAAACTAAACTGCAACATAAACAGGCTATAGCCAAATATAAAATACTGTTTCAAGTCAGTCAGTTTCAAGTCATATTTAGGAGGAGATAAGACAGCAAGTCAGCAATAATCAATAAAACAAAAAAACAAAACATTGCACCTAAGGAGATTTCAGACTCAAACCTTACTTAAGCAGCATCACTGGCAGATTAGCCTTGAGAAATACAAGCATCTCAGCGTTTTTGGCACTCAGCCTGTTCCTCTTATCATCTCAAATATGTCCTGCTATGCTGAAAAGTCGCTCGCTATCTACACTTGTGCAAGGTGCACAGAGGAAGACCTAAAACTCGCGCGCTAATAGTTGTTGTTGCTATGGACCTTAGTCTAGCTTAGTGACTTCCTGCTCGCGGGGTCACATGACGTCGCTGAACACTACCTACACTACGCTCGTGAAGTCGCGCTGGAACTCTGACCAGCACTCGTGGAACGCCTCTCGTCCAATCAAAGCACTCGGTCCCTTTATGACGTCGAGCCCAGTGTGCGCTTCGGCGCTCTCGGAGCGAATCGACGAACGCAGCAAATGCCGTATGATATTCGTGGTATTGAAAGTCCTTGCGTGCGTTCCTCCGCGAGGAATTTCTTTTGAGCAGACATTACAAACTGCATATTTGTTGTCTCTTTCCGACACTGTGTAATATTTCCAGACTGGCGGCGCCATTTTGTAAACTGATCGGTCGTGTTTGATCGGCCGTTTTGAGAACTCCGATCAAAACCGATCAAGGCCATATCGGCCGATACCGATCGGCGCCGATCAGATCGGAGCATCACTAAATATTACCAATGCCAGGATACCACCTTCAGGTTTTGTGCGGATATGCTCAGATCTGACTTCAGAATAACATTCTACACATGACAAAGATATACAATCATCAATAATTAACTGAATACAAAATGAAGCAGAATTATAACCTGCAGGAAATGACATGCCCACAATTAATATAGAATATCTCCACAACCATAAGGGCCATTGTAATAATCTTGGTATCAGATGAAAGCTAACACCTGTGGGGTGTCAGAATCAAAATAGATGTTACTGTGTAGTAGCAAATAGAGCTAGGACTTTGTATGTAATCAGTATTCCAATGTATGATTAGTACTTGTCCCAAGTTAGATGCTAGTATGTGAGCCAGTGACACTTTGGAGAGGTGTTAGTACAGGTATGTCCAGACCGACCACCAAATTGTGCCATTTGGAGAACTTTTGGCACCACCAGTGCCATTTGACCTTTCTCATGTACCAGACTGTAAAACTAATTATATTTCACTGACAGATCACTATAGGTATACATTCCATCCAAATTAAACTGTTTTCTCACTTGTTTTGAAAAGTAAACCATTCACCTCTATACGTTTTCCCGCTCAAAGAAAATCATACAAAGAAAATGAAGTTTGACTCAGATTTATTGTCAAACTGAGAATATACAGAATTACAATGAAAGCAAACGTTGAAATACGAAACAGAAAATATAATCAAACACACAATAAAACCAAACCTTGAAATTGCTGAAACAAATCAGAAGTATATACAATGTCTGCCACTCAGTCATTTGCACCTGCATTTGCACTTTCTTCACCACAAGAATGTTTCCTGGATAGGATTTCACTATGAGGACAATAGTGAAATAAGATTCATTTTTATCTAATCATGAAAATAGGTTGAACCATCCCGTAAAAAACTATGATGTCTGTGACCACTAAACAGTCTGATACTCCAATCCTACTCCTACACTTAACTCCTAACACTGAGGACCATGTGTTGGTTATTACAATTCTTCTAATGAGGTCAAATACAGAATCCATTGGAGGATACAACCTTCCTGTTCTGTGACCAAAGACCACAGGTTACTATAAATACATGGATGAATCTATCTTCTTTTTAACTATAATAATAATAATAATAATAATAATAATAATAAATGCAAACACTTTTATCCAAAGCAACTTACATTGCAGTGAGTGCATACATGTTTCAGTATATATGGTCCCAGCAGGGATATATGGTACTACACAAGGGGTAATGGAACTCTGTCAGTGTGCGTACCATGATGCTCTCAGGTTGCAGGACTTACTGAAACTGTTCTGACTCTAGGAGCAGTGGTACTCTCTCCTGTGTGTATTCTCTGATGTACCTTTGGGGGATGTTTGTAACTCTCCTCACACTCCCCACAAATGTTATGGCTTCTCTCCTATGTGTGTTCTCTGATGGGTCTTTAGGGTTCCTAATAGAGTAAAACTCTTCCCACACTGGGAGCAGTGGTACCAGTTCTCTCCTGTGTGTATTCTCTGATGGTTCTTTAGGTCTCCTAGTTGAGAGAAACTCTTGCCACACTGGGAGCAGTGGTATGGCCTCTCTCCTGTGTGTTCTCTGATGTTTCTTTAGGTCTCCTCGTTGACTGAAACTCTTCTCACACTGGGAGCAGTGATATGGCCTCTCTCCTGTGTGTGTTCTCTCATGTCTCTTTAGGGTTCCTAATCGATTGAAACTCTTCCCACACTGGGAGCACTGGTACGGTCTCTCTCCTGTGTGTATTATCTGATGTCTCATTAGGTCTTCTAGTCGATTGAAACTCTTCCCACACTGGGAGCAGTGGTATGGCCTTTCTTCTGTGTGAATTCTCTGATGTAACTTTAAGTTACTTAGTTGACTGAAACTCTTCCCACACTTGGAGCAGTGGTACGGTCTCTCTCCTGTATGTATTCTCTCATGGGTCTTAAGGTGTTCTAGTCTACTGAAACTCTTCCCACACTGGGAGCAGTGGTACGGTCTCTCTCCTGTATGTATTCTCTCATGGGTCTTTAGCGCTCTTGGAGTAGTAAAACTCTTCCCACACTGGGAGCAGTGGTACGGTCTCTCTCCTGTATGTATTCTCTCATGGGTCTTTAGCGCTCTTGGCGTAGTAAAACTCTTCCCACACTGGGCGCAGTGGTATGGCCTCTCTCCTGTGTGTATTCTCTGATGGACTTTTAAGTGTGCTGCCTGAGTAAATCTCTTCCCACACTGGGAGCAGTCGTATGGCCTCTCTCCTGTGTGTATTCTCTGATGTGTCTTTAGGTCTCCTAGTTGAGAGAAACTCTTCCCACACTGGGAGCAGTGGTATGGCTTCTCTCCTGTGTGTATTCTCTGATGGGTCTTTAGCGCTCCTGCCTCAGTAAATCTCTTCCCACACTGGGAGCAGTCATATGGCCTCTCTCCTGTGTGTGTTCTCTCGTGGATCTTTAGGGTTCCTAGTTGACTGAAACTCTTCCCACACTCGGTGCAGTGGTATGGCCTCTCTCCTGTGTGAATTCTCTGATGTACCTTAAGGTTTTCTAGTCTACTGAAACTCTTGCCACATTGGGTGCAGTTGTGTGACTTCTCTCCTGTGTGTTTCCTCTGATGTTTCTTTAGGGTGTTAGGGGAAGCTAAACTCTTCCCAAACTGACGGTCAAGGTAAGTATGTTCTCCTCTGTGAGCCTGTGGTTGTTTGTGGTTTCCTGACATGGTGGAGCTGGGCTCGCTGTCTGAGCCTGGGTTGGAGCTCTCTCCTGTAAGAGTAGGAACATATACAGGATTAGAAACATTTCATTCAACCTTAATTCATACAGGGGAAAACACACTGAGAACAAGGCCTCTTTTGCAGTTGCCCCCTGTCCACAATATCTATACCATTACAAAACAACACATAAACATCAATACATCACTTAAAACCACAACCTTCTTAAACATGCAATTGATACCATTCCTGTGAGTAGTGCAGATTGGGAAAGAGGTTTTTCAGAAATGAATAATGTTGTCACAGCTTTGCGCACACAACTGAGAATTGAAAACACCTCAGCTCTTATTTTTATTTAACTAGTTGGACCTCCTCTTGAGTGTTGGAACCCCATGAAATATGTAAAGAAGAAGATCTAGAAGATCTGCTAGTCGTAAACTTGTTTATATTTGTGTGTGTGTAGATGGGCAAATGTATATATGCATATATGCATGCAGACATGTTTGAGAGGGAGGGGTGGGTGGAGGGGATGGAGAAAAACAGAAAATATTCATGCCTTTTTCAATGTATCAATCTTCTATACTGGAATAAAAAATATTTTAAAAAGAAGAAAAAAAGAAGATCTGCTAGTCACTTGGCATGCATGCAGAGAGGACAGGCTTCAACATACCAGCCCATCTGGGATCTTCTGAACTAAGATTGTATATAAATAACTAGCTAACTTACTGTGTAAGAGATACGAGATAACCAAGATTAGAGACTGTCAGTGTACGTTATTGGCCTGCTGTATTACAGGAAACTCAATGAAAAAGAAATAAAATGGATTGAAATTTAAAATTGCATTATGGACATTTTAATTTCAAGATCATTTATGGTTTGATTTGTGAGGCAGTATTGAGCCCCACCATCACTCCCGCACCTTTACCCACCTCTAACACAGAGCCCCCCCACTTAATAAATCCCACTTTAACCCCTGCGTAATGGTAATAATATATAAGGACCCATCCCGTATGCACAATTAACACCATAGAGCAATGTACAATAAATACATTATAATAGTAGTCAAGTTCATGAACTTACCATCCAACCCACTATCTGTCTCCAGTAAATCCTCTCCTCCCTCCTCTTCTTTCATCATCACATCTTTCTCCTCCACTTCCTCTTCTTCCATTTCTTCTTTCACCATCAGAGTGTTTTCCTCCCCTTCCTCCTCTTCTTTCACCACAACTTCTTCTTCTTCCTCTTTCACTACCACATTAAGATCCAGTGTTTGACTGCAGTCCTCCAACTTCACTGCCACCATCTCTGGACCCTGCTGTGAACCCAGGTACTCTGTGGACTTGGCTTCAGACATGGTAGCTGGGCTGTGAGATGGATCTGTGTAATGTAAACAAAGGAAGAGCCATAGTGGAGAGTTAATTTCTCAAATATTCAGATTAACAAACACCTAACAAAGAATATGCACTACTATGAATTATTATAGTAAAGTGTCTTTCATGTTGGCTGGGCTGTGGCCTGATTCTCTACCCCTCTGGGTGAGTGGTGCACTCACATACACCTGAATGCAGGATACTTTATTATTACTTAATTATTTACAGAATCCAATATTCTTAATGTAAATAGTAAAAAAAACATGACCAAGAATCCATCCTTGATCCATCCTTTGTTATGTCTAAAAAACCTGATTTAACCCCATCAGTTAAGACACACTGCGTTCTGTCTGTTAAATAATATTCAATACAGCTACATTAACATGGTCCAGATAACCTCTGAACAAGTAGGTAATGGTAATAATAAATAAGGACCCATCCCTAATACACAATTAACACCATAGACCAATAATGTACATTACATACAATTATAATATTAGCCAAGTTCATGAACTTACCATCCTTTCCTTCCTCTCCTCCATTTTCTTCTTTCACAATCACATCTTTCTCCTCCACTTCCTCCTCTTCTTTCATTATCACATCTTTCTCCTCCACTTCCTCTTCTATTTCTTCTTTCACCATCATAGCTTTTTCCTCCTCTTCCTCTCTTCCAGCCACCATCATTTCTTCTTCTTCCTCTTTCACTAACACATTATGTTCCAGTGGTTGACTGCAGTCCTCCAACTTCACTGCCACCATCTCTGGACCCTGCTGTGAACCCAGGGACTCTGTGGACTTGGCTTCAGACATGGTAGCTGGGCTGTGAGATGGATCTGTGTAATGTAAACAAAGGAAGAGCAACACATAGTGGAGAGTTAATTTCACAAACATTCAGATTACCAAACACCTAACAAAGAATATGCACTACTATGAATTGTTATTGTAAAGCATGGGTCACCAACAGTCGGCCCGCGGGCCGAATGCGGCCCGCCAAAGCTTCCCATCGGGCCCGTGGAATATTTATGTTTTTTAAAATATTAATGAATTCAGAAAATGTGAGGAGGGAAATACCGTTTAGAACATATAGGGTGCGTTCGTAAATTCGTCGGAGCGCACACTGGATTCAACGTCGTCATGGAACCAAGTAATTTGATTGGACTAGAGGCAGTCACGTAGACGCTCTGATTCTCTCAGAGCGAATTTACGAACGCGGCCATAGCATAGATTCATATCGTTCTTCCAATGCAGGACGATTCAGACCTAACTCATTCACAAAGCTGCAACCTTGCATCTAAATAGCAGTAGCAAAGCTGAAACTAATTCCCATCTTTTAAATGGAATTCGGCAGACGTAGCGCCTATTCGCATGCAAGAATGGGGACACACTCATAGCTCTCATTTAACATTTCGTTTTTGTTTTTTTTCATATACTCATTTAACATTTCGTGTTTTTTTTCTTCACATGCTCTTGTTTAACATTTCGTGTTATAGGCTCTTTTTTCACATGCACATTATAGTGACTTAAATAACAAATAACTTCTCAGTCAAAACATGAATGAGGTAAATGGCTTGTTATGATTGTAGAACCCAGACAGCCCGGAGAGATGCACTAGTCGCCCTCTCGTTCAGATAACGTTCTGCTAATAATTCCACTGGCATGTCCATATCCAGCTTTTAAGTTGCTTTGAAGTCTATTTTTCTGTGACGGGTCTCAGGGTATGACTCCTCAGGGTATGATTCTCTGAAAGCTGCATGCCTTGTATAATTGTAACAAGTCCGGCCCCCACAGTGTAAGCTTCGAAAAATTCTGGCCCTTGGACAAATGTAGTTGGTGACCCCTGTTGTAAAGTGTCTTTAGCAGTGGCTGGGCCGAGACCCAATTCTCTACACCCTCTGGCTCTGGTGGGTTTGAAAGGAATACACTGGTCTAAGCAATATGGTGGTGTCTCAAATGGTAATGGTAAATGGACTGACCTATTCCAAAGTGCTTTACAATGGCCTCTAATTCACCCATTCACACACCACTGGCAGCAAGCTACCATGAAAGGCGCGAGCGCGCTCATTGGGAGCAATTTGGGGTACAGTGACTTGCCCAAGAACAGTTTGACATGTGGTCTGTCAAAATACTGTTGAATGCATGCAGGATTCTGCCACAGTACAGGATAGTATACAGGATTGCTTTGCTGCATTGAGAATCTCCCTTCAAGAAGCATTTCCATGCAATGCCGTTATAGATCCAGCAGGGGGCGACTGGCAGTAGACAGCATATGCAAAGTAGTATTATAAAGAAATGAAGAAGAAGCCTTGACAAACACTCTAGCCAAGGTTAAGATACAATTATGGTGGGTATTGAGGTGGTCAGTATAGGATATCTTGACAGTTATAATAGATAATTTAAACACTACAAATTGAAAAGTTAGGTTGACGAGTTGGAGTTGTGCATACAGGCCTAACGTTAGTGTATATGTTACTTTACTTGTTTAAATTCTTCCACCTGCTGCTACTCAGATAACTGTTGGGGAAGACTTTACTCTAACACCTTCAAATAAAAACAATAAAAACTCTCTAAGAAACCGGAGCTGCTGATCACAAGAGGCCCTTTATTACAGACCGGGGCCTGAGCGAGTTCACGATGCAACTCTCTAGGCACTCAGAAATATCATCTCTTATAGAATTCTCCTGGGGAGTGGGGACCCCTCCCCAAATACTCATTTACATACCGTGCCTCCAACTCCCAGCTCAATATCCTGGGGCTGTTGCTGTGAAACCCTTTGATCAGTGATTAGGCTAACTCTTTCCCCCATATAGGCCTATTCCAAGCCTTTCTCATGATTACTCTGGGCATCATTAATAGCCTACCTCCTGGCTGGCTGTCTCCCTGAATAACAAATGGTACCATCTATTGCTAAATTCCTTCTCTGAATTCATGAGGGTTAGGGAGAGAAAACAAGCTCTTCACACAAATCCAACTTTAAAATGCGCAGAGTCGTCTAACTCGTGTTTTTATGACTTTCGGTTTTGATACCTATTCAACTTCAATGATTACACAACAACACTCAACTCTTCAACAACCGACACTACCACTCTCAACCAGTCAACCAACCCTCCACCCGGTCCACTGAACTACCCCAGGCTCCTATCTATCTATCATACTATCTATCTATCATACTATCTATCTATCTATCTATCTATCATACTATCTATCTACCTATTTAACTATCTGACTCTGTCTAACCTTCTATCTATCTGTAACATACAATCCATCTATCTATCTATCAAACTCTGACTGTCTAACCATCTATCTTTCCAACATCATATCTATCTAACCTTTCAACTAAACGGACTAACTAGAAATGACATTCTGCAATATTTCATAGATAAATAAGGTCTAGATTGGAAACGTGGACACACTGTAACAGAAGTCAACAACTTTCAAAGCGACTCATCTATTCAGCCTTTGTAAATTCACCCTATTAAGTCTAGAATATCACTGTTCTTTACTCTGATATCCAGTCTATCCCATTTCGACCTCATTCAGAGCAGACATTGTGACTTTGCAACTGCAAACCACGGCCTCACACGAGTTGCACAAAGGACAGACGAAAACGTCTTGATATGAAATCAAAATACTCATCAGAACATATGTTTGTTCCGTGGTGTATTCCGGTAGAAACGATCAAACAGATACAACATCTCTTCTGATTAGTATGTTCACCTCATTTAAACTTTCCTCAAGAAACAACCACCATTACGAACAATGAAGCAATGCGATGCAGGACTTGCTGTTACGAACACGTTTTACTTACATTTCTGCGTTTTCACCAATGTGGAGATACCGGCGCTGCTCCAAACGGCCCTGTCGGAAGTCTAAAAAATAAGAAATAAAATATATTTCCTCCAAGCTGGCGACCTCGACGGACTCACATCAGGAGTAGAATGAAGCATGTTATAAACACGTTGTCGTCTTTTGATGACGTCATCACCGGGTCCTTCCGGAGCTATGTTCTGGAACTCCGCCCACTTAGCTCGGGTACATTTCTTAAAAATAAAAGCTTGTTTAAGCATTTAGAAATACTACATTTGGATAAAGTAACGCAAATGATATGCAACTACATAATTCTTCTAATATCCTAATTATTGTGGTGAAAGACTGCTGCACTGCATAAAGGGACATATAATGGATTGTACACAAATAATCTTCCAAGGCTAAACATGATTACTACCACTGTACTCAGCAACACTTCTAGAATATGGATCAAGTGAGTTTCAACCATGAGGTGTGACATACAGCTGTGTCTTGTCGTGTAATTTCTACTAATTAATCAATAATAAAGATACACGTGAGTTGCTAGGCTTACAACAACTTACCACTAAGGTACACGATGTGATGAAACAAAGTCTCCTCCGTTTATTAAGAGCTCTTAGAGAAGCAAGATACAAAGCAAAGCTCTACCTCAGTTCTGAGGGGTTACTGAGGGGTAAAAATACTAATAATACAACAATAAGGAAGACAAGATATTATCACTTCTCATCAACACAAACACATTTCCATCAGTGGGGTGGAAGCTGTTTAATGTTTGCACTTTTATTTCGAAAAATGAGAATACATTTCAATGAAAATCAATGACACACTGGCTGGTCAACTAACACAGCTTGTTTTGTGAGCCTGCTATTAATGTAAAGTATCTTTTAGTTAACTAGGTAGCAGTAGGGATTACTCACCAAACCCACTGCATTACAATATATTGGCTTGTCTAGCGAATTTATTCAGATGACTCAGGGTCGATCACTCTCTATGCTTGGGAGTCAAATGAATTGCCTGACCCAGCTGAAACCACTTTACACTTTACAAGTGTTCTGGGTCCTTTGTGTTACAGATGAATGAGGCACCTAGCAGACATCCTGTCTGTGATCAAATCGACAAACCCCTTTTTCCCTTGCTATTACATTTGAATGTTTCAGTAGTTGGGTGTATAGTCATGTTTGATCTTATTTTAATGTATGTTTTATGAGTAGTATGTTGTTGTCATTTTCATTATTGTGTGATGTTTCTTTCCAGTATTTTGTTGTGCCTTTTTAATAACATTCCACAGAAACCCAGCCAAATGGTCAATCAGCTCATGACAATAGTGGTATGGAGCTCATTACAGTGGTTATTGGGATGTAAATAGTGTCACACCTCTGGCTGATGTCTCTGTGGAAAACACTGTTTATGAAATGAATACTTTTGTTGTGTTACTTGCCAGTGAGTGTCCCCATTTGATAAAAAGGTCTTTTGATATTTTAAGGTTAAAACCACACCCAGTGTTGGAATGGGATAAATTGGATTTGGCCTTCAACGTACAC
The DNA here is from genome assembly GCF_963989245.1 of Nansenia antarctica. NCBI lineage: Eukaryota > Metazoa > Chordata > Actinopteri > Argentiniformes > Microstomatidae > Nansenia > Nansenia antarctica. The sequence continues at coordinate 9,340,617 of NC_137686.1, read as the reverse complement.
TTCAGTCCAAACTTCAACATGATGACTGAGCCAAAAAACTAAAACAAAATTGTGTGCACATATTGCAGCGATGAACTGTCTTTCCACAACAGTATTGTTTTGTGTAAATTCTAGATCCCTTGAGCCAACATCTTGCTTCTTGTGACATAACAGAAGATTATATACACTTGCTGTTGTTTTAATGATGTTTAATGACTGTGTTATGGGCCTATAGGTACGATACTCTATTCAAGTTGTTGTTTTAATGATGTTTAAAGACTGTGCTATGAGCCTATAGGTACGATACTCTATTCAAGTTGCATGTGTATCTTTGTGAGAAAGGATCTGTTATAAAATGATCAGACCTGTTTCTTTCTCTCGTGCATTGCGTCACTTGCTATTAGCAATGTGTCTAAATGATCAAATACAACTCAGATGAAAGATTTATATTTGAAATAGAACATTTGTTATTTTAATAATCACAAAAAACATACTCACACACAAATAAACAAGTTAACCGCTTAAAAACCCTGAGGTTAAATAAATAACTATTTACAGAGAGGAGATAAAAGATCCATATTTGAAATTGAACATTTGTTATTTAAATAATCACAAATAAACACACACTCACACACAAATAAACGTTAAGCGTATTCCAGCAGGGTTCCAGCAGGGTTCCTGTCACAAGCCGAGGATGGTGCTGACAGCCTGGTTACTCTGCCAGGCTGTCCACATGGTCCTTTACTGGCACGCTGTGCTCATCCACTACCTGAAAAATAATACCAATACCAGGATACCACCTTCAGGTTTTGTGTGGATATGCTCAGATCTTGCTTCCTCTAACATTCTACACATGACAAAGATATACAATCATCAATAATTAACTGAATACAAAATGAAGCAGAATTATAACCTGCAGGAAATGACATGCCCACAATGAATATAGAATATCTCCACAACCATAAGGGCCATTGTAATAATATTGGTATCAGATGAAAGCTAACACCTGTGGGATGTCAGAATCAAAATAGATGTTACTGTGTAGTAGCAAATAGAGCTAGGACTTTGTATGTAATCAGTATTCCAATGTATGTTTAGTACTTGTGTAGAGTTAGAAGCTAGTATGTGAGCCAGTGACACTTTGGAGAGGTTTTAGTACAGGTATGTCCAGACGGACCACCAAATTGTGCCATTTGGAGAACTTTTGGCACCACCAGTGCCATTTGACCTTTCTCATGTACCAAACTGTAAAACTAATTATATTTCACTGACAGATCACTATAGGTATACATTCCATCCAAATTCAACTGTTTTCTCACTTGTTTTGAAAAGTAAACCATTCACCTCTATACATTTTCTCACTCAAAGAAAATCATACAAAGAAAATAAAGTTTGACTCAGATTTATTGTCAAAGTGAGAATATACAGAATTACAATGAAAGCAAACTTTGAAATATGAAACAGAAAATATCAAACATACAAAAAAAACAAAACTTGACATTTCAGAAATAACAGGTAAAAACACATCAGAAGTATATACAATGTCTGCCACTCAGTCATTTGCACCTGCATTTGCACTTTCTTCACCACAAGAATGTTTCCTGGATAGGATTTCACTATGAGGTGAATAGTGAAATAAGATACATTTTTATCTAATCATGAAAATAGGTTGAACTATCCCGTTAAAAACCATGATATCTGTGACCCCTAAACAGTCTGATACTCCAACCCTACTCCTACACTTAAGAGCAGGAATGTGAATTATTCGTTTTCTGATCGAAAACTACTTATACAATAATTGAATTGTAATGTTATCTTACTTCTAACAACATGAATATTTAAAAACTTACCAAGAAATGTTGAGAGGAGCAAAAACAATGTGAGCAACATCCTGACGAAGCTTGGAAACAGACTGACAGCTAGAGACAGTGAGAGCTGAGTAGACAGTCCAACCACACGCACGCATGCACACACGCACACACACACACCCACTATTGTAACTGTGTTTGCATACAAGCCTGATTTACTTTTAAAGTTACAGCACTGTATCTGCCTTGTTTGATATTTCTCTGTTGATAAGGATCAAGGTAATTCTGAACAGCAAACCTGCATCTAAATGTATGTGTGTCAATTGGCATGTTTTTGTACAGTGTCTCTGGGTTTCCTGTCACTGTGGGCTGCAGGGCGCAGTAGTAGAGAGCAGAGTCTGTCCCTTCAGCAGAGGAGATCTCCAGATCCACACGTTTCTGTTCTTTGTCATGTGTGATGTTCAGTCCTGGTATTGGGTTGGTTACTAGTCCTATGTACTCCATAATGAGGAACTGTGGTGCTGATCCAGGGTTCTGGCGGTACCATAACAGATTGTTAGTTGTGGATGAGCTGGTGTACTTGCAGGAGATGTTAACACTACTACCCTCCATAGCATGCACTACATCTCTGTGTGGGGTGATTGTATCTTCTCCAACACTTGAACCTGTGAAGGAGAGGGATGGTGCTGTTTAGTAACATAATTTCTGTCTAATATTTATCTAGAAATCCAAAGTGTATTATGCTCTGGTTGAGAGAGTCTGCTAAATGACTAAAATGTAAACAAATGAAATGTTAATAACAGTTGGTAATCCAGCTAAATATATATTCAGGACGATGACGTATGTTCATTTGACAAGGAGTGAATTCTTACCCACAAGAGTACAAAACAACATCACTGAATAGAGCAGCATCGTAGCTAAAGCACTGTGTCAGATAGAGAGACTAGAAGCTTTGCTGAACCAGAGTGATCTTCACTTCACTCTTAAAGGTGACTGTTCTCCTCACTGTCTCTAGAGACTGATGTTGAGCTCCTCCCCAACCTGTTGCCAATGCACTGTAGTGTCCTCATCACTCCACTAGGTGTCACTATTGTATAATGAAAGGGGCAACCAGAGACAAGAAACACTCTCTCAGGTAATAAGAGGTTTTTGTACAGCGTTTCTGGGTTTCCTGTCACTGTGGGCAGCATTGCACAGTAGTAGAGAGCAGAGTCTGTCACTTCAGCAGAGGAGATCTCCAGATCCACACGTTTGGATTTTTGGTCATGTTTTACAGCCATCCCTGTATTATATAGCCTGCCATCCGTAAGCGTAATCAGATGCTGTGGACCTGATGTGGGGTTTTGACGATACCAGTAGAGGTTTAATACAGAGTTGACAGAGACAGAGTAGTTACAGGAGAGAGTAACACTGTCCCCTTCTAAAGCCTGTACTGCATTAGTGAATGGAGAGATTTCCTCAGCGCTTTCACCTAGAAAGAGTGAGTCTTTTTAGTTTATGAACTTTACATAATGGTAACTTATATTATATTGTCATTTACATGTGATATATATATATATATATATATATATATATATATATACTGTATACATTTGATCAGTTCCATCACATTTGAAACAAAGTTTTAACAGCATAATTCGGATTGACAATAATTTCATGAAAAAGCAAAGTCACTTACCAGAACACATTGCAGAGACAAACAGGAGTAAAGCAAGTAACATTGTGATACTAATGTACAGTTTAGAATGTTGGACAAACAAACTGACAGTTGGTGAATCTTTCACGTCTCCTGTCATAACATGTAGAGCAGGGGTGCCCAATACGTCGATCGCGATCGACCGGTCGATCGCAAAGGTAGTATGGGTAGATCGCATGGCATTGAACATGGCATTGAAAAAAAAAAAAAAAGTTCGCCTATCATCCATCCTCACTATGGCTTTTGCCACTTGATTGACGTACAGGTAAGCCAGTCTGAGATCTGATCTTTTCACCTACACCTAACACGCGGTTCACCACGCATGCGCAGTCAACAGCACCAACTACAAAATACAAAATACCTGCGAGACTAATTACCTAGTTAGCCTTCCAATTTCCACTATTTACTATATAATACTAAATAAAGGCTATACAAATGAGTGGGGAAGCTGGACCAAGTAAGAAACCAATAACGTATAACTTCCATCCAGAATGGGAGGAGGACTTTTTTACACGATGTGATATTGGAAATGCGTCTGTCTGATCAGCAAATCTACGATGGCTGTTTCAAAGAAGGGAAATGTGGCAAAAGAGCGAAAACGTACGGCTGCAACGATAGCTTCTTATCGCGTCAGTCACGTTCTTGTTAAACACAAGAAGTCATTCAAAGACGGCGAAATTGTGAAAAAAGTTTCTCGAGGCTGCAGATTGCCTTTTCGATGACAGATCCACAGTGGCTGATGACACCTTGCAACCAGCTCCTACAGCCCTGACTAAACTAGCTGCCTCCTCCCAGTGCCAGGTCTCCCACTAATGTAGAGAAATGCATTTATTTCCTCCTTTCAAACTAGGGAACTACCTTCAAGGACCCCAATTGAAATAAGCCAGTGGCTTTCTTGGGTTTTTATCCTGTTAGTTGACCTTGTATGTAATATGTACTTTCATGTACCTACTTCTGCAAATCTTCTAATAAAGTTTTCAATCAATCAATCAAACCTGTTTTGTATCTGGTTTACTTTTCTGTTTGTTGGATCAGTAGTTGGCTATGGTACTGCAGACTGGCTGTCAGTGTGTGAGTGAGAGAAAGTGAATGTGTGTGTGTGTGTGTGTGTGTGTGTGTGTGTGTGTGTGTGTAAGAGAGAGAGTGAGAGGGTTTGTGCTATGGCTCCCTATGCAGACTGGCAAATGTGTGTGTGTGTGTGTGTGTGTGTGTGTGTGAATGTGTGTGAGCGAGAATAGCAAAGAGGGAGGGTTTGTGATGGTCTTCTCCTGTGGCTGTGTGACAGAGAGAGAGAAAGTGTATTGTGAGTTTACTATGCAGGCTGGGAACTGTGTGTGTGTGTGTGTGTGTGTGTGTTTGTAGTACGTGCATGTACGTTTGCGATGTTGAAACTAGACTGGTAGATCTTGGCAGACTGGCTACTTGAAAAGTAGATCTTGGTTCCAAAAAGTGTGAGCACCCCTGATGTAGAGTATGAAAAGGACCATTGCTCTAGCTCCTCCCCTTGACACAAAACCCTTCTGATGATGCCAGTGAAGTGTGTGTTGGTGTCAGGGTGATGCACCTCCTAGTAAATTAACCCACGACCACCTGCATGAGAGCTTTTGTTATTCCAGATCTGTACTGCTTATTTGTGCGATATATCGGCTCCTCGTGTGCTGTCCCTGTGTTTGGCCAGCTGAGACTCATGATCAAGTTAATTGGGGGAGAGTGTGATCACTGGGAATTAATTAGGTTGTCGGTATTGGACAGTCTTCTAGATTGGCATTATGGCAAACACAACATACCAAAAAATAAAAGCGGTGTTTTGCGCACTCATATTTTATTACATTTTTTACAATCGACAGAGTTTAAAGCCATGCGCCTTGTGCCCATTTTACGCACCGCGCTCCAGGAGTTGGAGTCATTCTGGACTGAGTGTAGGTTAGGTTACTACTAACTAACACAACTTTCTCCTCCACCAACCGCTTTTTTAAAAAAAACATTCTTTATTAAAGCCGTTTTCTAAGAGTGACTCAGCTGTCTGGAGTTCATCATGTCAGCCTGAAGACTAGAGGTTATTTTTATCCCGCCCTGTTGAGGCTCATGTGTCACTCCGAGGCTGCTGAGCTACTTAAATGTTTGTCACAACTGTTACGGTTAGTCAATGTGTTTGGACCCAGATGCAGAGCAGAACAGAATGGAAACGATGCAGGATAGGATTCCAAAATAAGGTACTCTTTATTTGAGTAAACAGTCAATAATAAACCGCACAGTAAGCGATCAAATAAACGGGGAGAAAGCAAGTCTCCTAACAAGGCAAAAGGATTAGCAATAGTCATACGATACTTATCTCCTGGGCATACGAGGAGCAATAAGGCTACGACAAGACTAGGACAACACGCACACACACGACGCAACATAAGGTGAACAATCGACACAGAGGGAAAACACAGGGGGAACTAAATAGACCTAGACAATCACTCACAGCTGTTCACAATCACAGACAATTAGGACAGACAGAGAAACACTACACAACATAGGGGGCGCCAACGGGTCGCTCCAAGGTAGAGCGATCCCCAACCTGACAGTATCCCCCCCCGACGAACGGCACCTGCCGTTCACCTGGGTGCCTCAGGATGTAAACGTCGATAGTCCTCGATCAGGGAAGGGTCCAGTATATCCCTCTGAGGCACCCAGGACCGTTCCTCCGGCCCATACCCCTCCCAGTCCACCAAAAACTGAAACCCCCTACCCCTCCGCCGGCAATTCATGACCCTCCTCACCGTGTACACTGTTTGTCCATCAACGATGCGCGGCGGGGGGACAGGGGGGGGTGGTGGGGCCAGGGGGCATGTAAGGAACGGTTTCAGGAGGGACGCACGAAAGGTGGGATGAACCCGCATGGATGGTGGAAGTAGCAGTTTATATGCCACCGGGTTCACCCGTCGCACCACCTTGAAGGGTCCCACGAACCGAGGCGCCAGTTTCCTCGACTCAACCCGGAGAGGAAGGTCCCGGGTCGAGAGCCAGACCTTCTGCCCCGGGCGAAAGATCGGGGCTGGGCGACGCCTAACATGTTTCCCATCCTGAGACAGAATGAAACGGGGATGTGCTGTATCAGGGTCCAGAGTCACGTCCACTGCATACTGCTGAATCATCTTCCGCTCAGCATCGCACAACTTCTTCACTTCACTCATAAGTGTCTCCTCCAGCTGAGACACAGCTCTCCTCACAGTCCCCACATAGAGATCACTGTGGACGCTGACCTCAGACCAGTCCTTGGTGTGTGGAGGGGTGGACAGGGAAGGAAAGCTCTGGAGGAGGTGGAGGTGGTCCTCAGTGTGTGAGAGCTGCTCCAGCTCAGTGCTTCTCCTCTGTAGCTCAGTGATCTCCTGCTCCAGCTCTTTAATCAGCCCTTCAGCCCGCCTCTCTGCTGCTTTCTGCTTCTCCTCGATCACGTCAAGGAGCTCAGCCTGGCCTCTCTTCATGGAGTCCACCAGAGCAGTGAAGACCTGTACGCTGTCTGCTTTCTCTCTCTCTGCAACTTTCTGACTAAGATCTACTGAGTGTTTGATCTCTGAAACCTTCTGCAGTCGCTCCTGGATCATCTGCTGAACATCTGCCTCGGTCTTCCCCAGCTGAGCCTTCCTCTCTCCATACTCCTCTTTAATCAGCCCTTCAGCCCACTTTCTGATACAGGCCATGCAGAAGTTGTGTCCACATTGAATAGAGACTGGGTCAGTGAACACATCCAGACAGACAGAACACAGGAACTGCTCCTCAGACAGGAGACTGCTGGAGGAAGCCATATCTAGAGAGACCAGAGGAGACACCATAAAGCATTTCCTGGAATCAATCAGATCTCGATAGGGACTGTCTTATGAGATTATACAGCGATCAATAATGATAACATTATAATATTTTGTATCACATAGAAAATAGTCCTTCAACCAAATCAAAAAGTTGTACATACTGAACTGTAAATAAAAAACTCTGAGAGAGTGTGAACACAATAGCTTATCTTGACTTGTCATTGTAAGTCTCAACTCACCTGTCTGTGATTCTGTGAGAGTGTGATAGATGTCTCTGTCCTTTCTACTGTATGTGTGATAGATTGTTTGAGGACGATTTCTCAGGAGTTTGCGAGAGTCTGCTCTCCACTTTACGTCTCTACACCGTTTAGTTTCATTTCAGCTGCCTGACGTTGAGATGCTCCTCCCCTCCCAGTACAGCTCTCCTCCCTGGAACAGAGTTAACCCTTTACAGGCTGCTCTGTTTCTAACATGTGCTTTTACAGACACGCTCTTCTTACCTGTCATTTCCAATCATCATATTGTTCCCAGTCAGTATAAACTGTAATCAGAATAATATGTGTGATCAGGACTAAGGTTGCTACAGAGTTAACACTTCCTCTGGCATGGATCACCATGTTTGAAGCCACTTAAACACTCAAACTCTCTCTGTCTCTCTCAGGTATGAACAGTAAACAGGACAGAAGTCAACAACTTTCAAAGCGACTCATCTATTCAGCCTTTGTAAATTCACCCTATTAAGTCTAGAATATCACTGTTCTTTACTCTGATATCCAGTCTATCCCATTTCGACCTCATTCAGAGCAGACATTGTGACTTTGCAACTGCAAACCACGGCCTCACACGAGTTGCACAAAGGACAGACGAAAACGTGTTGATATGAAATCAAAATACTCATCAGAACATATGTTTGTTCCGTGGTGTATTCCGGTAGAAACGATCAAACAGATACAACATCTCTTCTGATTAGTATGTTCACCTCATTTAAACTTTCCTCAAGAAACAACCACCATTACGAACAATGAAGCAATGCGATGCAGGACTTGCTGTTACGAACACGTTTTACTTACATTTCTGCGTTTTCACCAATGTGGAGATACCGGCGCTGCTCCAAACGGCCCTGTCGGAAGTCTAAAAAATAAGAAATAAAATATATTTCCTCCAAGCTGGCGACCTCGACGGACTCACATCAGGAGTAGAATGAAGCATGTTATAAACACGTTGTTGTAGTGCCGGAGGAAAAAGGAAAGACGTAGGCAACGTAATGATAACTGTTTAATCAAAACAACAACTCGTACTCTCCGTACAGGACCAGGAAATGGTTACCAAAACTCGTGTATCTAAACAGGAAGGTGCAACGTTAATAATCCTCCCCTCTGCCCCTAGTGCCAGAACTGGTTCCCTCCCACTACACAACCAACAGTAAGAGGAGAACATGAACCCATAATGTAGTCACTACACCAGCCCCCCCAGTGTTCACCTCAATATTGGAAATCCTCACGGCGAGGAGGGCGTATGGCCCGGCCCCTACGATCGTAGGTAAAGTCAGGAGGTGCGGGAGGAGGTGTGACATCGCCCATCACGTCCTCCTGCAGGGAAGGACGGGGGGCAGCGACGACCGGGGGCTCGCGAGCTGCGGGGGGTTGTCGGGGTCGGAGGGGGGAATGGCCAGGGCGCGGCAGGGGAGGTAGGACTGGAGGCCGGCCTCTGCGCGGTGGCAGGGCCAAGTCCAGGGGCAGTTCAAGGTCCAAGTGGGCCGGTTTGAGGCGATCAACGGACACACACTCAGGCCTACCCCCCATGTCAACCATGAAGTTCTTGGCTCCGGCCTCGATGACACGGAAAGGCCCGTCATAAGGAGGACGTAGTGGAGTCCTGTGGCCATCATGACGAATGAAAACGAACCTCGCTGAGTGCAGCTCCGGGGGCACCCTCGAAGTAGGGACACCATGCTGCGTAGTCGGGACCGGGACGAAGGTCCTGGCGCTGTCCAGCAGGGAGGCGCGCTGAGCGGCGGCGGACCAGGGCTCCGTTGACTTGGGAATGAAGTCACCGGGGACCCGCAGCGGCTGTCCAAACACCAGCTCAGCGGACGACGACTGGAGGTCCTCCTTAGGCGCTGTCCTGAGCCCCAGCATGACCCACGGCAGCTTGTCAAGCCAGTCGCTGTCCGTGAGGCTGGCTCGAAGGGCGGCCTTCATGGATCGATGGAAACGCTCACAGAGCCCGTTCGCCTGCGGGTGATAGGCGGTTGTGCGGTGGAGCTTGACCCCCAGATTCTCCGCCACCGCTGCCCACAGCTCTGAAGTAAACTGTGAGCCACGGTCAGAGGAGAGATCAGCAGGGGTGCCGTAGCGGGAGACCCACACCGCGATGAACGCCCGGGCCAGGTCGGGGGCTGTCGTTGAGGAGAGCGGAACTGCCTCCGGCCAGCGAGTCGTCCTGTCCACCATGGTAAAGAGATAGGTGTATCCGTGCGAGGGGGGCAGCGGCCCTACCAGGTCCACGTTTACATGATCGAACCTCCGCTCAGGCACAGAGAACTGCTCCAGGGGGGCCTTGACGTGTCGATGCACCTTGGCGCGCTGGCAGGCGATGCACGTGTCAACCCAGGCCCTCACATCCCTCTTGAGCCCATGCCAGACGAATTTCTCTGACACCAGCCGTGAGGACGGTTTCCTACCAGGGTGAGACAAGCCGTGTATCGCCTCGAAGGCGGGGCGCCTCCAGTTGGCGGGGACCACCGGTCGTGGCTGACCCATGGAGACGTCGCACAGGAGCGTGGCCCCTGCGTCACCGAAAACCACCTCTTCTAGGCGCAGTCCTGTGTCCGACAACTTGAGAGCCTGGACGGCGGGGTCGGCGGCCTGGTCTGCAGCCATGCGCGCGTAGTCCAAACCCAGTTGGACCGCACCAACCACCGCCCTGGAGAGACAATCCGCGACCTGGTTGGACTTCCCAGCAACGTGCTGGATGTCTGTGGTGAACTCGGATATGTAGGCGAGCTGGCGCTGTTGGCGGTCGGACCACGGCTCCGCCACCTTGGACATGGCGTGCGTGAGTGGCTTGTGGTCCACGTAGGCCGTAAACTCGCGGCCCTCCAGTAAAAAACGGAAGTGTCTGACAGCAAGCCACAGCCCGAGGAGCTCCCTGTCGAATGTGCTGTACCTTTGCTCTCTGGGAGACAGCTGGCGGCTGAAGAATGCAAGAGGCTGCCAGGCGTCCCCAACCCACTGTTCGTACACCGCTCCCACAGCAAAGTCAGAGGCGTCCGTGGTGAGAGCAGTGGGTGCCGAGGGCGAGGGGTGGGCCAACATGGCAGCGCGGGCCAGGGCCGCCTTGGTGTCCTGAAAGGCTTTGACACGCTCCGCCGTCCAGTCCACCGGCTGCTTCAGAGTCTTGCCCTTCTGGGCATCGTACAGAGGCCGCAGGATGTGAGCGATGTGGTGGAGGAAGCGATAGTAGAAGGTTACCATCCCGATGAACCCCTTGAGCTCGCTGATTGTGCTGGGGCGCGGGAAAGCAGCGACAGCTTCTACCTTCGAGGGGAGGGGGGTCACCCCCTCTGCGGAGACCCGGTGCCCGAGAAAGTCGATGGCGTTCCGTCCGAACTCACACTTCGCCGGATTGACAATCAGCCCATGTTGGCTGAGCCGTGTGAAAAGGGCCCGGAGGTGGGACAGGTGCTCCTCCTCCGTGGTGCTTGCGACGAGGATGTCATCCAAGTAGACGAAGAGGAATGGTAGGTCCCGGAGCACCGAGTGCATGAGGCGTTGGAAGGTCTGCGCCGCGTTCTTCAGGCCGAACGGCATCCGCAGAAACTCGAAGAGCCCAAATGGCGTGATTACGGCCGTCTTAGGGACGTCCTCGGGGTGCACCGGCACCTGATGGTACCCCCGTACCAGGTCCACTTTGGAGAAGAAGCGGTTGCCTGCCAGGTTCGCTGAAAAGTCCTGGACATGTGGGACCGGGTAGCGGTCAGGCTTGGACGCGTCGTTGAGGCGGCGGTAGTCCCCACATGGGCGCCACCCGCCGTCTGACTTAGGGACGATGTGCAGGGGAGACGCCCAGGGGCTGCTCGAGCGCCGAACGATGCCCACCTGCTCCATATGCGCAAACTCCGCCCTGGCGATGGCCAGCTTCTCCGGGTTGAGGCGCCTGGCCCTGGCGTGGAGGGGAGGCCCCTCGGTCTCGATGTGGTGCTCCACTCCGTGTTTCACCGTGGGCGCGGAGAAGGTGGGCTTGGTAAGGTCGGGGAATTCGGCGAGCAGCCGAAGGTACTGGTCACTTTCGGCGAGCGTATTGGACCACCCGCTGTAGACCGCCTCCCCCTGCGTACAGGCGAATGAAGCGAAAGTCTGTGAGTTGACCAGGCGCCTGTTCCCCACGTCCACCAACAGGTTGTGGGCGCACAGAAAATCCGCACCAAGGAGGGGAAATGTGACAGCCGCTATGACAAAATCCCACGAAAAACATTGCCCTCCGAAGCACACGTCCACCGCCCTAGTGCCGTAAGAGCAGATAGGTGTGCCGTCCGCGCCTGCCAACCGCGGACCACGCTCCTCCTTCGCCATATCCGATCTCTCTGCCGGAATGATGCTCCACTGGGCACCTGTGTCACAAAGGAAACTGCGACCAGAGGCGGTGTCTTGTATGAAGAGCAGCCTGTTGGTGACGCCAGCGCTCAGGGCCACTACTGAGCGCCGGCCCCGCCGTTTCCCGTCGGTCCGAAGGTGCAGGGTGAGCGGCACCGTTTGGCCTTGGCGCCAAAAGTGGCGTGGTAGAAACAATGGCCCGCAGCGTTACCCTGCTGGCCAGAAGGTCTGGCGTCATCCTTCGCTCTCCTGCGACGGTCGGGTGGCGGGGCGGCCGCGGGAGCGAGCAGGTCGGGGGACCGTTGAGGCATGGCCAAGACGAACCGGTCCGCCTCCCTGGCCAGGGCGCGGGGCTCCATGATGGCGGTGTTGGCCAGCGCCATCCTAACTTGAGCTGGCAATGTGCGCATGAACAGCTCTGTGAAGAGGATCATGGGGTCTTCTGTACCGAGCAGGTTTAGCATCCTCTCCATGCTCGCAGAAGGCCTCTCGTCACCCAAGTCCGACATGGCAAATAGGCGACGCACCCTCTCCGCAGTGGACAGTTCAAATGTCTCTAGAAGCAGGGCCTTGAGGCGCTCATATTTGTTCGTCGTCGGGGGAGCAGACAAAAACCCTACCACTCGAGCTGCGGTGGAGCTGCCCAACATTGCCACAGCATGGTTGTACCGGTCGTCGTCGTCATCGATGTCACTTTTATTGAAATGTGCCTCTACAATAGCAAACCATGCAGCAGGCGTTGAGTCCCAGAATTCTGGTAGCTTGAGAGTGGGAGTGTGCGCACCACGCGTTACCCTGACAGGGGATGGTGATGGCTGCCGCTGGTTTGAACGTCTTCCTCGCCCGGACATTTTGCAGGATTGTAATGTTCGTCGCTGGTTTTCGTACACAATTACGTTAACAAAAATCCACGTCGGGTCACCAGTGTAGTGCCGGAGGAAAAAGGAAAGACGTAGGCAACGTAATGATAACTGTTTAATCAAAACAACAACTCGTACTCTCCGTACAGGACCAGGAAATGGTTACCAAAACTCGTGTATCTAAACAGGAAGGTGCAACGTTAATAATCCTCCCCTCTGCCCCTAGTGCCAGAACTGGTTCCCTCCCACTACACAACCAACAGTAAGAGGAGAACATGAACCCATAATGTAGTCACTACATTGTCGTCTTTTGATGACGTCATCACCGGGTCCTTCCGGAGCTATGTTCTGGAACTCCGCCCACTTAGCTCGGGTACATTTCTTAAAAATAAAAGCTTGTTTAAGCATTTAGAAATACTACATTTGGATAAAGTAACGCAAATGATATGCAACTACATAATTCTTCTAATATCCTAATTATTGTGGTGAAAGACTGCTGCACTGCATAAAGGGACATATAATGGATTGTACACAAATAATCTTCCAAGCCTAAACATGATTACTACCACTGTACTCAGCAACACTTCTAGAATATGGATCAAGTGAGTTTCAACCATGAGGTGTGACATACAGCTGTGTCTTGTCGTGTAATTTCTACTAATTAATCAATAATAAAGATACACGTGAGTTGCTAGGCTTACAACAACTTACCACTAAGGTACACGATGTGATGAAACAAAGTCTCCTCCGTTTATTAAGAGCTCTTAGAGAAGCAAGATACAAAGCAAAGCTCTACCTCAGTTCTGAGGGGTTACTGAGGGGTAAAAATACTAATAATACAACAATAAGGAAGACAAGATATTATCACTTCTCATCAACACAAACACATTTCCATCAGTGGGGTGGAAGCTGTTTAATGTTTGCACTTTTATTTCGAAAAATGAGAATACATTTCAATGAAAATCAATGACACACTGGCTAGTCAACTAACACAGCTTGTTTTGTGAGCCTGCTATTAATGTAAAGTATATTTTAGTTAACTAGGTAGCAGTAGGGATTACTCACCAAACCCACTGCATTACAATATATTGGCTTGTCTAGCGAATTTATTCAGATGACTAACAGGGTCGATCACTCTCTATGCTTGGGAGTCAAATGAATTGCCTGACCCAGCTGACACCACTTTACACTTTACAAGTGTTCTGGGTCCTTTGTGTTACAGATGAATGAGGCACCTAGCAGACATCCTGTCTGTGATCAAATCGACAAACCCCTTTTTTCCTTGCTATTACATTTGAATGTTTCAGTAGTTGGGTGTATAGTCATGTTTGATCTTATTTTAATGTATGTTTTATGAGTAGTGTGTTGTTGTCATTTTCATTATTGTGAGATGTTCCTTTCCAGTATTTTGTTGTGCCTTTTTAATAACATTCCACAGAAACCCAGCCAAATGGTCAATCAGCTCATGACAATTGGTATGGAGCTCATTACAGTGGTTATTGGGATGTAAATAGTGTCACACCTCTGGCTGATGTCTCTGTGGAAAACACTGTTTATGAAATGAATACTTTTGTTGTGTTACTTGCCAGTGAGTGTCCCCATTTGATAAAAAGGTCTTTTGATATTTTAAGGTTAAAACCACACCCAGTGTTGGAATGGGATAAATTGGATTTGGGCTTCAACGTACACTTCAGTCCAAACTTCAACATGATGACTGAGCCAAAAAACTAAAACAAAATTGTGTGCACATATTGCAGCGATGAACTGTCTTTCCACAACAGTATTGTTTTGTGTAAATTCTAGATCCCTTGAGCCAACATCTTGCTTCTTGTGACATAACAGAAGATTATATACACTTGCTGTTGTTTTAATGATGTTTAATGACTGTGTTATGGGCCTATAGGTACGATACTTTATTCAAGTTGTTGTTTTAATGATGTTTAAAGACTGTGTTATGGGCCTATAGGTATGATACTCTATTCAAGTTGCATGTGTATCTTTGTGAGAAAGGATCTGTTATAAAATGATCAGACCTGTTTCTTTCTCTCGTGCATTGCGTCACTTGCTATTAGCAATGTGTCTAAATGATCAAATACAACTCAGATGAAAGATTTATCTTTGAAATAGAACATTTGTTATTTTAATAATCACAAAAAACATACTCACACACAAATAAACAAGTTAACCGCTTAAAAAACCTGAGGTTAAATAAATAACTATTTACAGAGAGGAGATAAAAGATCCATATTTGAAATTGAACATTTGTTATTTAAATAATCACAAATAAACACACACTCACACACAAATAAACAAGTTAAGCGTATTCCAGCAGGGTTCCAGCAGGGTTCCTGTCACCAGCAGGGTTCCTGTCACAAGCCGAGGATGGTGCTGACAGCCTGGTTACTCTGCCAGGCTGTCCACATGGTCCTTTCCTGGCACGCTGTGCTCATCCACTACCTGAAAAATAATACCAATGCCAGGATACCACCTTCAGGTTTTGTGTGGATATGCTCAGATCTTGCTTCCTCTAACATTCTACACATGACAAAGATATACAATCATCAATAATTAACTGAATACAAAATGAAGCAGAATTATAACCTGCAGGAAATGACATGAATATAGAATATCTCCACAACCATAAGGGCCATTGTAATAATCTTGGTATCAGATGAAAGCTAACACCTGTGGGATGTCAGAATCAAAATAGATGTTACTGTGTAGTAGCAAATAGAGCTAGGACTTTGTATGTAATCAGTATTCCAATGTATGTTTAGTACTTGTGTAGAGTTAGAAGCTAGTATGTGAGCCAGTGACACTTTGGAGAGGTTTTAGTACAGGTATGTCCAGACGGACCACCAAATTGTGCCATTTGTTGAACTTTTGGCACCACCAGTGCCATTTGACCTTTCTCATGTACCAAACTGTAAAACTAATTATATTTCACTGACAGATAACTATAGGTATACATTCCATCCAAATTCAACTGTTTTCTCACTTGTTTTGAAAAGTAAACCATTCACCTCTATACATTTTCTCACTCAAAGAAAATCATACAAAGAAAATGAAGTTTGACTCAGATTTATTGTCAAAGTGAGAATATACAGAATTACAATGAAAGCAAACGTTGAAATATGAAACAGAAAATATAATCAAACATACAAAAAAACCAAAACTTGACATTTCAGAAATAACAGGTAAAAACACATCAGAAGTATATACAATGTCTGCCACTCAGTCATTTGCACCTGCATTTGCACTTTCTTCACCACAAGAATGTTTCCTGGATAGGATTTCACTATGAGGTGAATAGTGAAATAAGATACATTTTTATCTAATCATGAAACTAGGTTGAACTATCCCGTTAAAAACCATGATATCTGTGACCCCTAAACAGTCGGATACTCCAACCCTACTCCTACACTTAAGAGCAGGAATTCTGGTCTTGATCGGGGATGTTGACGGTACCACTGTAAGTTGTTGACATTGCCTTCATAGTTACAGGAGAGAGTGACGTCTGATCCTTGGAGGACATTCACCTCAGTTCTCACCGGCTGTATTGAATCCTCAAGACTATGATCTGCAACACATTCATATGGTCATTATGTTGTAAAGTTATTCCTGATGATGTTTTAATGGTAAACTGACAATCTGGATTTGATGCACCTCATGAGAAGATTTTGATGTAGAATTGTATGTGAATTATTAGTTATCTGATCGAAAACTACTTATACAATAATTCAATTGTAATGTTATCTTACTTCTAACAACATGAATATTTAAAAACTTACCAAGAAATGTTGAGAGGAGCAAAAACAATATGAGCAACATCCTGACGAAGCTTGGAAACAGACTGACAGCTAGAGACAGTGAGAGCTGAGTAGACAGTCCAACCACACGCACGCATGCACACACGCACGCACACACACACACACACACACACACACACACACACACACACACACACACACACACACACTATTGTAACTGTGTTTGCATACAAGCCTGATTTACTTTTAAAGTTACAGCACTGTATCTGCCTTGTTTGATATTTCTCTGTTGATAAGGATCACGGTAATTCTGAACAGCAAACCTGCATCTAAATGTATGTGTGTCAATGGCATGTTTTTGTACAGTGTCTCTGGGTTTCCTGTCACTGTGGGCTGCAGGGCGCAGTAGTAGAGAGCAGAGTCTGTCACTTCAGCAGAGGAGATCTCCAGATCCACACGTTTCTGTTCTTTGTCATTTGTGATGTTCAGTCCTGGTATTGGGTTGGTTACCTGTCCTGTGTACTCCATAATGAGGAACAGTGGTGCTGATCCAGGGTTCTGGCGGTACCATGACAGACTGTTAGCTGTGTCTGAGCTGGTGTACTTGCAGGATATGTTAACACTACTACCCTCAATAGCATGCACTACATCTCTGTGTGGTGTGATTGTATCTTCTCCAACACTTGGACCTGTGAAAGAGGAGAGGTATTACGCTGTTTAGTAAATACACACTATTGATCTAGAAAGCCAAACTGTATTATGCTCTGGATGAGAGAGTGTGCTAAATAACTCAAATGTAAAAATGAATAAATAATTAATTGGTATTCCAGCAGCATATACATTCAGTATTTTTCCGTAAGTTCAATTGACAGTGAATTCTTACCTACAAGACTGCAAAACAACATCACTGAATAGAGCAGCATCGTAGCTAAAGCACTGTGTCTGATAGAGAGACTAGAAGCGTTGCTGAACCAGAGTGATCTTCACTTGGAACATTCACTCTTAAAGGTGAATCTGTTCTCCTCACTGTCTGTAGGGAGTGATGTTGAGCTCCTCCCCTTTAACACAATAGAATGTTGCCTATTGGCTTCAGTGAGACAACCTGTTGCCAATGCACTGTAGTGTCCTCATCACTCCACTAGGTGTCACTATTGTATAATGAAAGGGGCAACCAGAGACTAGAAACACTCTCTCAGGTAATAAGAGGTTTTTGTACAGCGTCTCTGGGTTTCCTGTCACTGTGGGCCTCAGAGCACAGTAGTAGACAGCAGAGTCTGTCACTTCAGCAGAGGAGATCTCCAGATACAGTTGGGTCTTCTCTGTGTTCAGTTTACCAGAGAGGCGAGGGTCCAGAGACTCAGCAGTCCCTCCGGTCCCAGTGGAGCCTACAAGGAGAAGGAGGTACTGGGGAGCAGATCCTGGGTTCTGCTTGTACCATAGTAGAGAGAACGCTGAGAAGTAGTTGCAGGACAGAGTAACTTTGCTGCCTTCATCTCCATGTACTTCATGTTGGTTTGACTTGATAGTTTGCCCAGAACTGACACCTGGAAACATGAGGAAGTGAACATTGAGTCATGACTTTTTTTAAACATATAATATTTCATAATTTTACAACTATTGAGTAATTTTTATAAATACTACTCTAAATGTCAGTATTGTCCCAAAAATAAACAAGACTATTACAATACTATGAAACAGTACACCACTTACCCATAAGTGCAGAAAAAATGATAATTGAACAGATTTCAAAATGGCGCCGGTTGGGTGGCAGCCAGTTAAACAGCTCAGTCTTACTTCTACTTTTTTAGCCCTTTTAATCTAACTAATCGCCTTTTTAACGCCTATACGACGTTAGTTGGTGATTCTCTTTTTCAACCTTTTATTTCAAACTTTTATCTTTTATCTTTTAACCGGAGTGCTCAATATGTGCCTGATAAACGGAGGAGTGCGGGTGTATTCCAGAGAGGAGCTCATTGCCTTTAGGAGTCGAGCTGCCGCTCCTCCAACAGGAATGCCCAGCGAAATAAGGACACGCAGACGAGGAACGAGGGCTGGAGCGTTCGTGAGGGCGAGGAGAGACAGACAAGCCAAGAGGACCTACCTGCCGTCTGTTCTTATGGGGAACGTCAGGTCGCTGGTCAACAAGGCTGATGAGCTCTCTGCTCTGATGAAGGGACAGGGGGAATATGGGAAATGTAGCCTGCTATTCCTGACTGAATCCTGGCTGAATCCTGGCATCCCAGAGAGAGCGGTAGAGCAAGATGGCTTCACCATGGTCCGAGTGGATAGAACCAGGAATAGCGGTAAGAACAAAGGAGGCGGGATCGCTGTGTTTGTTAATTCCAAGTGGTGCAAGCCAGGCCATATCACAATCAAAGAGCAAGTCTGCACTCCAGACATAGAACTGTTGGCGCTAGGTTTGAGGCCAGATCTCTGTCCGAGAGAGTTCTCCCATGTTGTGGCAGTGACTGTTTACATTCCCCCAAGCGCGGCCCCGGCGCGCGCAAATGACGTCATCCATTCCTGCATCGCGGGGATACAGACTGCACACCCAAACGCATTTGTCATTGTGAATGGGGACTTCAACCACGTAAATATGGAAAAGACATTGACGGATTTTACCCAGTATGTCACATGTAAAACAAGGGAGAACAAAATACTAGACAAACTATATGCCAATGTGAAGGGAGCTTACACATCCACTGCCCTCCCGCCACTAGGGGCATCCGATCACAACATGGTCTGGATGGAACCAACATACACCCCTATCATAAAAAGGCTGCCTATCACCACCAGGACTGTCCAGCAATGGTCAGAAGACGTGGAGGAGGAGCTGAGGGCGTGTTTTGAAACAACCGACTGGGGGATGTTCCAGAGAGTCCACGGGGAGGACATAGATGGTCTGCTAGACTGTGTCACAGACTATATCAAGTTCTGCGAGGAGAGCATCGTCCCCATTAAAAAGGTACGGTGCTTTCCTAACAACAAGCCGTGGATAAATGGGAACATCAAGAACCTTCTGAAAAGGAAGAGGAGGCTGTTTAAGGCAGGGGACACTGAGGGAGCCAGGGCCGCTCAGAAGGAGGTGAAGAAGGAGCTGAGAGCAGCCAAAGAGGAATACAGGAGGAAATTGGAGGGCGGGCTAGTGGCCCACAGCTCCAAGGAGGTGTGGAAGGGTTTCAAGAAGATCACGGGCCACAAGCAGCCACATACTGTGGTGGAGGGGACCCGAGAGCAGGCGGATGACCTGAACTGCTTCTTTAACAGGTTTGACCAACCATCCCCCTGTCACCCCCCACAGCCCCCGACCCTCTCCTCCCCTCTCCAATGTACCGCACCCCTGGCAACAGTAGCCCCCACTCCCCCTGACCCCCTCACACCCCAGCAGCAATTGCCTCCCCTTACCAACACCAGGAGCCAGGGAGCATGCTTCACACCTGGAGACACCTGTACTCACAGCTTTATAACATCTGAGCAGGTGAGAAGGCAGCTCTCCAGGGTGAATGTGAACAAGTCCAGAGGTCCAGACAACATCAACCCCAGGGTTCTGAAGGTGTGTGATGGAGAGCTGGCGGACACATTCCAACATCTCTTCAGTCTATCTCTAAGACTGAGGAGGGTGCCACAGCTCTGGAAGACCTCTTGCATCGTCCCAGTGCCAAAGAAGGGACGGCCCAGCACCCCAAACGACTACAGACCTGTCGCCCTGACACCACAGGTCATGAAGATCCTGGAGAGGCTAGTGCTGCAACACCTTAAGCCCTAGGTGAAGGACTTCCTGGACCCCCGGCAGTTTGCATACCAGGAGAGCATGGGGGTGGAGGATGCCATCATTTACATGCTGCACAGGGCCTACACACACCTGGAGAGGCCACAGAGCATGGTGAGGACCATGTTCTTCGACTTCTCCAGTGCATTTAACACTATCAAGCCATCACTGCTGGCTGACAAACTAGCAGTGATGTGTGTGGAGGACTCCCTGACGGCTTGGATCCACAACTACCTCACAGAGAGACGTCAGTATGTGAGACTGCAGGGCTGTCAGTCTGAGGTGGTGGTGTGCAACACCGGTGCCCCCCAGGGAACTGTTCTGTCACCCTTTCTCTTCACCCTCTATACCTCCGACTTCCAGTTTAGCTCCGACCAGTGCCACCTGCAGAAGTTTTCTGATGACTCCTCTATCGTCAGTTACATCACAGACGACAGGGATGAGGAGTACAGGGCCCTGGTGGAGAGCTTTGTGCAGTGGTGCAACACCAACTACCTTTTGCTTAACACCAGCAAAACAAAGGAGTTGGTGGTGGATTTTAGGAGGAAGAGAAGGACCCCAGCCCCCATCACCATCAAGGGGGTGGAAGTCGAGAGGGTGGACTCCTACAGGTACCTGGGAGTACAAATTAATAACAAACTGGACTGGACTGACAACACCGAGGCTCTTCTCAGGAAAGGGCAGAGCAGACTGTTTTTCCTGAGAAGGCTGAGGTCTTTCGGTGTCTGCAACAAGCTGCTGCGAATGTTTTATCAGTCGGTGGTTGCCAGCGTTCTGTTCTTCGCCGTGGCCTGCTGGGGTGGAAACATCTGTGCCAGGGATGCTGCGAAGCTAAACAAACTGGTGAAGAAGGCCAGCTCTGTGGTGGGGACCGGGCTGGACAGCCTAGAGGTGGTGGCAGAACAGAGGATGGGGAAAAAACTGGTGGCCATGCTGGCCAATCCCTCCCACCCGATGTACTGCGAGCTGGCGGGGATGAGGAGCAAGTTCAGCCACAGATTTGTTCTCCCCTGTCAAAGTACAAAAAGATTTGGACAGTCCTTTGTTCCAGCTGCACTCCGACTCTACAACCAGGCCCTGCAGGGTGGGGGAGACCTGGAGCTGGAACTTTGGAACTTGGAACTTTTTACTTATTGAGCCTGCACTGTTTTATGTATTTTATTGAATGTTTTCTGTCTGCCCTAACTGAGCTGTTTGACAACAAAATTTCCCCATTGGGGACAATAAAGGTTTTCAATCAATCAATCAATACACAGCATTGCTGGGGTTGGACGTGAAACTGACTAGTGCCAATGAAAGGTTTTAATGCATGAAACTGAATTATTCAGCGATGTTGGAACACATCAGCCCTGTCTTTCTGTTGAAGCTCCACCCGAAAGGACTTTAATGCAGTCAGAGAGGATCTTCTGAAGAGGAGGAACCACAGTCAGGGAAGAAGATGTGTTGGAAAGAATAAGCTTTGGTTTTCATGTCTCTGATTTTCAAGACCAATAAGAAACAATGAAGAAAACCTCTCTCCAATCTATCCTTTGTTATGGAGTTTCAAATACATGTTTTCATATGACTTTAATGTCCACTGAATTAATGTCAACATGTGAGTGTAAAGACAACAGTAGTGATTGAGTTATTAACTGCCTCTAAGCCTTTACAATGGAGTTAATGTGATAGTTTGACCTTATGTGAGGTCACATTGTGTAAAGTGTTGCCCCCATCACGCTAAACATGCTGCCACTCGTTCACCCAACAGGTGTTACCACAACAATACTCTTATCTCCAGAGCCTCTGCAGCCGTGTGGCTGATACTGAACTGTGGTGAGAGAATTACCTGTAAACTGGTCTACAACAGGGCCTTTCTCAGCGTAGGGGTTTTTGTACAGCCTCTAGGAGACTTTGTATCAGTGTGCGGCCCTCAGGGCGCAGTAGTAGAGAGCGGCGTCTGTCAGAGTCACTGGTTTGATCACGAGGCTGATGGACTTTGGAGACGATTCAATCGTATATCGACTATCAGTGCTGTGTTCATCTTTGTTTGTTCCTGCACCTTTATACAGTAGAAACTCAGGCGCCTGGTTAGGATGTTGCCGGTACCAGAAAAGGTGGATGTTTTTGCTGCTTGAATCATAGGAGCACCTCAGTGTCGCAGAGCCTCCTTCTGTATGGGTGTATTCTTCCTTCTCAGGAGTCATTTCATCACCACATACTAAACCTGCAGTGGGAAAACTATTATGTCAATTATTAAAAACAATATATGTATATGATATCTGTGTTTATATCAGCATGACTATCTACATTAATATTCTTGTTTGTATTTTATGATTGTATAGTAACAATATGAATAATCTCAACGTGATAATAAGGATATCAGGAGACTTGTTGTTGTTGTTGTTTACATGTGTTGTTTACCTGTAGTGATGATTAGAATCAGGACACTGAGGGGTTTCTCCATCTCCAGACAGACTGTTGCAGGCCTTCACTCTCCTCTAAAGTCTTCCTCTGTGTGTTACTGTGGGCTTTACAACCAGCTGGGACGTCACCACACCCACCAAGGAAACAGGAGGGGCAGGTTTACTGTTCTATAGCTGCAGTGTGTCTGTGTGTCTGTGTGTCTGTCTGTCTGTCTGTCTGTCTGTCTGTCTGTCTTTCTAAAACTTGATGAAAGTAATTGAAGATCGGATACAGTGAGTGAGTGTGTGTGTGTGTGTGTGTGTGTGTGTGTGTGTGTGTGTGTGCATCCATGTGTGCAGGATATATTCCAGGACCAGGTGCAACCACAGTCTCTCTGATAACCTAAAGCCTCTACCAGAGTGCATCTGATGTAAAGTTGTGGTCTGGATATGACTTCTGACCTCATTAGAAAATAACATCTTATCTCTGCTCAGCTTTTTGTACAGCCTCTTCCAGCTGTTGCATCGCTGCGTAGTCTGAGTCAGTACTCAGAGCACAGTAGTAGAGAGTTCAGTTGATATTATGTGTGTTATGAATTCATATCGACTATCACAGGTATGTCCAGTACTGCTCAATGATCATGCACCTTTATACAGCAGATACTGAGGTGCCTGGTCAGGGTAATGCATAAACCAGTAAAACCTAATAGCGTGCCTCTTAGATTTATAAGTGCAGCTCAGTTTCATAGATTCTCCCTCTTTTCCACGGACTTCAGGTGTAACAGGAGACATGGAATCTCCAGCCACCAGCTGTGTAAAAATACAGAAACAACATGATTGCAGTACAGTAACATAACATCACCTCCGTCCAAAGATAGAAGAAAATAAGTTCAAAGCAAGTTATTTAAATGGTGATGATGATACTAGTTTACTATATTAAAATGTGACTTTAAAACAAAAACATTGTTGACCTGAGTCCAGGAAAACGCAAAAGTGTGCACGCACACACATAAAACACTTTGCACACACACACACACACACACACACACACACACACACACACCCACAGTGGATGAATGGATATAGCACTAAATCAACCTACACAGGTCAACGTATTACTGAACATACAAACAGCATTTCCACGTGTAGTCTATGCAGATATAGAGGATGGTTGAAGGAGACTGGCACCTATGAACATAGTTGTTGTACAGGAGCTGTATATCCTGTAGTCACAGTAAATTACATTTTTATGATGAACTTTTGTCAAGACAAGACTGCTCCTCCAGGTGTGACTACAGTTGTCTGATGCCTCTAACCCTCTGGTAGATGATATCAGATTGTGGTTTAATGTTTGATTCTGATCCAGACCACAACAAAGCATTTCAGTCAGGAGGGTTCTTGTACAGCCTCCTAGCAACTTTGTATCACTGTGTATAGCCAGTTATAGTAATAGCGATCACTCAGAGCACAGTAGTAGAGAGCTGTGTCTGCCAGGGTTAGACGCTTTATGACAAGTTCAGTTGATGTCCGGGACGTTGTGGATTCATAACGACTATCAGACGTATGTTGTCTTGTTCCTCCTCTGGCACCTTTATACAGTAGAACCTGAGGTGCCTGGTTAGGATGATGTCTGTACCAGTAAAGGTGAACAACATATTCTTCGTTTGACTCATAAGTGCAGCTCAGTGTCACAGATTCTCCCTCTCTACTGATGACTTCAGAATTTACAGGAGAAATGGAATTCTCAGCTATCAGCTCTGTAATAAAGATACAATAACACAATTATGAGAGGAAAAAAAATAATGTTGTTCATTGCATCGACCATAGGACAGCCCAGAACAGCAAAACTTTATATTTACTGATTTACCATAATAAAATCAATTATGATCTATTTTATTATGTTTACACTGCACTAGAATATATAATTAGATTAGATATTGTTCACCTGAAGCCATAATGAGAACCAGTATGAGTGAGTTCTCCATGTGGAACAGAGATATACTAGATCACTTCTCTGTCTTGGTCACTGTATTCTGTTGCTGTGATGCTCGTTGCTGAGAGTTTTCTGCAGAGAGGAAAAGGGGATGTATCTGACTCTGAAATCTGACCTCACTCACAACTGTGTTAGCTGTATTGACTTCTAGAGCAGTGGTTCTCAAACCTCTCCTCGGGGACCACCAGACGTTCCACATATTTGATCTGTTCCACCCCCAGCACACCTGATTCAACTAATCAAGTACAAATCATAATTGCTTTGCACTTGATTAGTTGAATCAGGTGTGCTGGTGGTGGAACAGAACAAATATGTGGAACCGCTGGTGGTCCCCGAGGAGAGGTTTGAGAACCACTGTGCTAGAAGAATCATTTCCTTTACAGATGCTGGTGTTTTATTTTTTATTATTACTCAGTAATTACAAATAATTACCTCAGGACACATTTATATACTGTATACTAAATAAATCAACTAAATATCTTATATAGAAAAGCAAGGTATTATCTTATTATCATTACTAAATACTACTTCCTATATTTTGGCATGCCCTCTGTAGGCATAATCAGATACTGTTGACCTGATGTGGGGTCTTGACGATACCAGTAGAGGTTTAATACAGAGTTGACAGAGACAGAGTTGTTACAGGAGAGAGTAAAGCCCAATGCACACGGCGTGCGATTTTGTCGCACTGCCGAATTCGATTCCATTGTTTTGAATGAGACCCAATGAGACAATGCACACGGCGTGCTATGCGATATTGTCGCAACAAAATCGCGTGCCGTGTGCATTGGCCTTAACACTGTCCCCTTCTAAAGCCTGTACTGCATTAGTGAATGGAGAGATTTCCTCAGCGCTTTTACCTAGAAAGTAAGAGTCTTTTTAGTTTACGAACTTTACATAATGGAGTAACTTATATTATATTGTCATTTACATGTGACAATATATACATTTGATCAGTTCCATCACATTTGAAACAAAGTTTTAACAGCATAATTCGGATTGACAATAATTTTATGAAAAAGCAAAGTCACTTACCAGAACACATTGCAGAGACAAACAGGAGTAAAGCAAGTAACATTGTGATGTACAGTTTAGAATGTTGGACAAACAAACTGACAGTTGGTGAATCTTTCACGTCTCCTGTCATAACATGTAGAGTATGAAAAGGACCATTCCTCTAGCTCCTCCCCCTTGACACAAAACCCTTCTGATGATGGCAGTGAAGTGTGTGTTGGTGTCAGGGTGATGCAGGGTAGGTTTTTGTACAGTGTTTCTGTGTTTCCTGTCACTGTGGGCGTCAGGGCGCAGTAGTAGAGAGCAGAGTCTGTCACTTCAGCAGAGGAGATCTCCAGAGAAACCTGAGTTTGGTCTCTATTCCGTCTGACAGTCATTCGACCCTCTTTCGTCGGTTCAGAAAACATAAGCAGGAGGAACTGTGGAGGTGATCCAGGGTTCTGCTGATACCTTTGGAGAGTCTGTGCAGATGAGTAGTTACATGGTAGTGTGATATTGCTGCCCTCCAGTCCATACACCTCCTCTCTGGTTGGCTCAATGGTCTGTCCATCACTCCCACCTGCATTAAGATGAGGTATCAGACAGATAAACATGATTACTCTATCTTCAAAACACTAATAGAGCCATGAGATATACTGTAATAACATCCTATAATGATAACATGTACTGCAACTCTTAATAACTGACTTAAAATGATGTAACTGCAACATGAATTACTCACATGCAATTATCAAAAGCAGAATAAAGGTTTAGATTGGCATCATGACTATAACAGGAGATCAACATGAGAATGATGGTGACTATACTGAATACTCCAAACACACACCTCATGGTTTTGAATGAACTGTCTCCTGTGATTACTGTAACATCTTTAGCTCCACCCTGCTTTGACTTGAAAGATGAACACATGGATGTATGGTGTTGTTGAACAAACCATCCTCCTTATTCATCAGGAGGTATTGAAGTACGGCTGTCTAACTCCCTCTACTGGATGTTGTGGAGAAGTGTATCTCTTATTTTTATTATCTCCTTTCGGCATTTCAGGGTAACAGAGGCAGGCAGAGAGGCTGTCCTGCCCAAGTAATGGTGCAGTAGGGTAGGCCTCAGTGTTGTTTTTGGTGCAGGCTCTTCAACATCATTCATCCATTCAACATGAGGAAATGTATTTTATTTCATTATAATAGGTCTCTGGGTTTCCTGTCACTGTGGGCTGCAGGGCGCAGTAGTAGAGAGCAGAGTCTGTCACTTCAGCAGAGGAGATCTCCAGATACAGATGGTTCTTCTCATCATTCAGTCTCGTTGATATTCGTGGATTTGGATTTCGGTCATCTGCATGACTTGTGGTCCTTAACCCTGATATGGTTATGAGAAATTCGGGTGCTTTTCCTGCATCTTGACGATACCAGAAGAAGTAATCATTACTTGCAGCAGTTTTGGAGTAGTTGTAGGAGAGAGTGACATTGGTGTCTTCTAAACTAGACACTTCAGTCTGGACAGGAGTGAGGTCCTGAGAACTGACACCTGCATATTAAAACATATAGAAATATTCACTTATTCAGGGAGATGAATTTGAAATGGTTCACTCATTCATTTCATAAGTAAATGACTATGTATTTAATTTGGTTAAATTGCACGAGTATCATCACATGTTCATGACCTACCCATAACTATCACCAGGAACAACACAGAACACAGCAACACCATCTTAGATGAAACAGAGATGAAGGGACAGAGAGCACTGCTGTTTCTGGAAGTTTCATCCTCTCTTATGTACTTCACTGCCTCTGTAGCCCCTCCCCTGCCACAAGCCCCTCCCCTTAGTGTCAGTAGGTGTGTTTCATGTGCTGTAGGTTCATGTGAGGTTTTTGTACAGTGTTTCTGGGTTTCCTGTCACTGTGGGCGTCAGGGCGCAGTAGTAGAGAGCAGAGTCTGTCACTTCAGCAGAGGAGATCTCCAGAGAAACCTGAGTTTGGTCTCTATTCCGTCTGACAGTCATTCGACCCTCTTTCGTCGGTTCAGAAAGCATAAGCAGGAGGAACTGTGGAGGTGATCCAGGGTTCTGGTGATACCACTGGAGAGTCTGTGCAGATGAGTAGTTACATGATAGTGTGATATTGCTGCCCTCCAGTCCATACACCTCCTCTCTGGTTGGCTCAATGGTCTGTCCATCACTACCACCTGCATTAAGATGAGGTATCAGACAGATACACATGATTACTCTATCTTCAAAACACTAATAGAGCCATGAGATATAATAACATCCTAGAATGATAACATGTACTGCAAATCTTAATAACTGACTTAAAATGATGTAACTGCAACATGAATTACTCACATGCAATTATCAAAAGCAGAATAAATGTATAGATTGGCATCATGACTATAACTGGAGATCAACATAAGAATAATAGTGACTATACTGAATACTCCAAACACACACCTCATGGTTTTGAATGAACTGTCTCCTGTGATTACTGTAACATATTTAGCTCCACCCTGCTTTGACTTGAAAGATGAACACATGGATGTATGGTGTTGTTGAACAAACCATCCTCCTTATTCATCAGGAAGTATTGAAGTACGGCTGTCTGTCTCCCTCTACTGGATGTTGTGGAGAAGTGTATCTATTATTGTTATTATCTCCTATAAGCATTTCAGGGTAACAGAGGCAGGCAGAGGGACTGTCCTGCCCAAGTAATGGTGCAGTAGGGTAGGCCTCAGTGTTGTTTTTGGTGCAGGCTCTTCAACATCATTCATCCATTCAACATGACAACATTTATTTTATTCCATTATAATAGTATAGTAAACAAAGTAATTTGTTTAAACCAGAATCTAATTGTAATCCAAATGCAATGGCCACTTTTGGGAATCATCTATTGCCCATATGGAGTTAGTGAAATGTAACTAAAGTTCATATTGAGGATATGAACCACAGAGTGTTTTTTTTATTTATGTCAGGGAGGTTTTTGTACAGCGTCTCTGGGTTTCCTGTCACTGTGGGCTGCAGGGCGCAGTAGTAGAGAGCAGAGTCTGTCACTTCAGCAGAGGAGATCTCCAGATCCAAGCGGTTTCCACTAACTTTAGCAGACAATCTTGTGTTTGGATTCAGAGGATCTTTATGCCTTGAGTTAGTCCCTGATCCCAAGATGGACATGAGGAACTCTGGTGGTTTTCCTGCATCTTGTCGATACCAGAAGAATTGATCTGAACCTGTAGCAGTTTTGGAGTAGTTGTAGGAGAGAGTGACATTGGTGCCTTCTACAGTAGACACTTCAGTCTGGACAGGAGTGAGGTCCTGAGAACTGACACCTGCATATTAAAACATATAGAAATATTCAATTATTCAGGGAGATAAATTTGATTTTTTTCATTCATTCATTTCATAAGTAAATGAGTATGTATTTAATTTGGTTAAATTGCATGAGTATCATCACATGTTCATGACCTACCCATAACTATCACCAGGAACAACACAGAACACAGCAACACCATCTTAGATGAAACAGAGAAGAAGGGACAGAGAGCACTGCTGTTTCTGGATGTTTCATCCTCTCTTATGTACTTCACTGCCTCTGTAGCCCCTCCCCTGCCACAAGCCCCTCCCCTTAGTGTCAGTAGGTGTGTTTCATGTACTGTAGGTTCATGTGAGGTTTTTGTACAGTGTCTCTGGGTTTCCTGTCACTGTGGGCCTCACAGCACAGTAGTAGAGAGCAGAGTCTGTCACATCAGCAGAGGAGATCTCCAGATCCAAGCGGTTTCCACTAACTTTAACAGACAACCTTGTGTTTGGATTCAGCGGATCTGCATGCCTTGAGTTTGACCCTGATCCCAATATGTACACGATGAACTCTGGTGGTTTTCCTGCATCTTGTCGATACCAGAAGAATTGATCTGAACCTGTAGCAGTTTTGGAGTAGTTGTAGGAGAGAGTGACATTGGTGTCTTCTACAGTAGACACTTCAGTCTGGACTGGAGTGAGGTCCTGAGAACTGACACCTGGACAGAAAAAGATTTTACAACATTATTGATCATTCCATTTAATTTGATCTTTATTTAACTTAAACGATTCAAACATTCAGATTCAGATTCAGATTCAGATAACGTTTATTGCCACTATGCATTACACATATAGGAATTTGCTTCGTCACCACAGCAAGTGTGTTTATACTTTTTTCACATGTCAAAAAAAACAAGACAACACAACAACAACAACACAGGACAGACAACAGTGCATTGGATAGTGCGGTATAAAGTGCAGTGCAGAGTTTTTACAGTGAGTCCAGTGCGTATTCAGTCCTGGGCAGACTTGGGGGCGGGGGGGAGGGGGAAGCCAGAGTCATTTATCAGCCTGGCGGCTGAGGGGTAGAAGCTGAGCCTGTGGCGGGCCTTCAGTGCCTTAGGCAGCCGCAACCTTCTTCCAGAGGGAAGCAGGGTGAGGAGGCCGTGGCCGGGGTGGAAGGGGTCTGCCATGATCTTCCTTGCCATCCTCAGAGCCCTGGTGTCATGCAGGGAGTTGAGGGAGGGCAAGGGACAGCCGATCACCCTCTCTGCTGAACGTAGCACCCGCTGCAACTTGGCCTTGTCCTTGGTCGTTGCAGCAGGGAACCAGGTGATGATGGAGTGGGTGAGGATGGACTCTATGATGGCCGTGTAGAACTGGACCATCATGGACCTCGGCAGCCTGAGTTTCCTCAGCTGCCGGAGGAAGAACATCCTCTTCTGGGCCTTCTTTGTGAGGGCCTCTGTGTTCTGCTCCCACTTTAGGTCCCGGGAGATGGTCATGCCTAGAAAGCGGCATGACTCCACGGAGGCCACCGGGGTACCTCCCAGCGTGATGGGAGGGGGCAGGGCTGCTTTCCTTCGGAAGTCCACCACCATCTCCACTGTTTTTAGAGCATTTAGCTCCAGATTGTTTAAACTGCACCATCTCTGCAGCCCCTCGATCTCACCCCTGTAGGCAGATTCGTCCCCCCCGGAGATGAGGCCCACCAGGGTGGTGTCGTCTGCAAACTTCAGGAGCTTGACCGAGGGGTGGCGGGAGACACAGCTGTTGGTGTAAAGGGAGAATAGTGCTGGAGACAGGACGCAGCCCTGCGGGGAGCCCGTGCTGGTGGACCTGGAGCTGGAAATGCTCTTCCCCAGCTTCACCCGCTGAGACCTGTCAGTCAGGAAGTCCGTGATCCACCTGCAGGTGGAGACCGGCACCTGCAGCAGGGATAGCTGGTGCTCCAGGATGTGTGGGAGGATCGTGTTGAAGGCCGAGCTGAAGTCCACGAACAGGATCCTGGCGTAGTTGCCTGCAGTGTCTAGGTGTTCTAGTACGTAGTGCAGAGCCATGTTCACGGCGTCCTCCGTGGATCTATTGGCTCTGTACGCGAACTGCAGGGGGTCCAGCACAGGATCCGTGATGAGCTTCAGGTAGGCCAGGACAAGGCGCTCCAGGACCTTCATGACGACAGAGGTCAGAGCGACGGGTCTGTAGTCGTTGAGGCCTGTGACCTTGGCCTTCTTGGGGACGGGGATGATGGTTGATGCCTTGAAGCACGCTGGGACGTGACACAGCTCCAGCGAGGCGTTGAAGATGTGGGTAAACACCGGGGCCAGCTGGTCGGCGCAGTGCTTCAGGACAGAGGGAGAGACGGAATCCGGACCAGCTGCCTTCCGGGGATTCTGCCTCTTAAACAGTCTGTTTACCTCTCGCATTGTGACAGAGAGAGGGGGTGGGGAAAGGGGGGTGGGGGTGGGCGGGGCGGGTGAGGAGGGGGGAGGGAGGGGGGGGGAGGGGGGAGGGGGGGGTAGCAGGAGGGACATTGGCCCCCCTGGGGGACGGGGGTGGTGGTTGTAGCCGGGGGGTGTGGAGGGAGAGGGCGGGGGTGGGCGGGAACCTCTCTTTCTCAAACCTACAATAGAACTCGTTCAGCTCGTTAGCGAGAGGGAGGTTGTCGGACATCAGCGGGGACCTGGGTTTGTAGTTGGTGATGGTCTTTAGGCCTTTCCAGACGGAGGCGGAATCCCCCTCAGAGAGCTGTTGCTGCAGCTTCTCCGAAAAGCGATGCTTCGCCTCCTTCACCGCTTTGGCGAACCTGTACTTGGCCTGCTTGACCCGGTCCACGTCCCCACTGCGCCTAGCCACCTCCTTCTCTGACCTCAGACGCCTGAGTTGGGATGAAAACCAGGGCTTGTCGTTGTTGAAGGACTTCCTGGAGCGGAGGTGGACACACACCTCCTCGCCAAAGCTGATAAATGATGTAACAGTGTCTGTGTATACATCCAGATTGTTACCAGCCTCTGGCCCCACCCACTCCACCAAGTCCTGGTCACAGCCTGCACTCTCCAACCAGGCGCAGAGTCGCTCACATGCCTCACTGGACCACACCCTGAATCGCCGTACAACAGGTTTAGAGAGTTTTAACCTCTGCCTGTAGCGAGGGATCAGGTGTATGAGGATGTGGTCACTGTAGCCCAGTGCAGCACGGGGGACAGAATGGTAGGCTTGACGAGCTGTACAGTAGCAATGGTCCAGAGTGTTCACCCCCCTGGTGGGACACGTGACTTGCTGCCTGTATTTGGGGAGCGCCCGGCTAAGATTAGCCTGGTTAAAATCTCCCAAAACAACAACAAAACTGTCCGGGTAACTACGTTCCACACTCATCAATTGCTCTGCCAGTGTGTCTACTGCTGCGGTGACATCAGCATCAGGTGGAATGTAGACACACGCGAGAATGAATGAGCTGAACTCACGGGGGGAATAGAATGGACGGCAGAGGATGAATAGGGATTCTATAGCCGTGGAACAGTGTTTGTGGAGCACTGTCACCTCGGAACTCCAGCGCACGTTTACAAAGAACATTTACCCCCCTCCCCTAGACTTGCTCACCGCCTCGAAGTCTCTGTCAGCCCGGAACGCGGAGAATCCCTCTAGCTCCACCGCCTCGTCAGGGACAGATGAAGATAGGTGCGTCTCCGTGAACGCGAAGACAGCCGAGGAGTGGAAGTCGCTGTTCCTTGCAACGAGACACCGGAGTTCATCCATTTTATTGCAGAGGGAGTTCACGTTGCTCAGGAATATGCCCGGGAGTGGTGGTCGCGTCCCTCTCCGCTGAAGGCGAACCAAACAGCCAGCTCTCCGACCTCGCTGCCTTCTGATCCACCTCACAGCTCTGGCGAAAAACGCGGTCCCCCTCACAAGCATATCCAGAATGTCCGTGGAACGGGTGAGTAGTTTGGGGAAGATGTCCGGTGGGCTTAAACCCCTCATGTGCAGTAGAACGTCGTTTGTGTACGACGTTAGGCAGGACACAGAGACACAGAACAGACAGAACACAACAAACTGTAGCGACATAGCAGCCATGGTCGGCGCCATCTTGGATCACCATAGACAAACATACAAACATACAAACATATGAGCAACACAATGAGTATCATGGTAAAACATTAGATCACCTACCCATAACTATGTTCAGGAACAGCAGAGAACACGACAACATCATCTTACATGAAACAGAGACAAATGATAACTGAACATTCCATCCTGGTGTTTATGATCTTCTCTGTTTAGCCCCTCCCCTGCCACAAGCCCCTCCCCTTAACGTAGTTCAGTGTATGTAGGTGTGTTTCATGTACTGTAGATTCATGTGAGGTTTTTGTACAGTGTCTCTGTGTTTCCTGTCACTGTGGGCCTCACAGCACAGTAGTAGAGAGCAGAGTCTGTCACTTCAGCAGAGGAGATCTCCAGAGAAACATTATTGTCGTTTATCTGGATGTTAGCTGACAGGCGAGGGTATGGTGGAGTAGCGTTTACTATAGAGCCCTGTTCTGAGATGTACAGGAGGAACTCTGGTTTAGATCCTGAATATTGGCGGTACCACTGTACGTTGTAGATACTGCTGTCATCATATTTACAGGAGAGGTGGACATTTCTCCCCTCCACAGCATGCTCTTCTGGAGAGTTTGGCTTTATATCCCCAAAACTAATTCCTGAAAACAAAAAGTATTTTTTAACTGTATATACGTATGAATTTACCATGATATACTCTAAACATAGACTGTTACATTTTAAATGTTAAAATATACATCTAGTATGATCTGCTACAATTAAAACACATAAAAGGAAATGTCTTGTAAACTAAGCATTCAATCAATACATGTTGTAACTCACCTGAAAGAGCTGTAAAGAGGAGAAACGAGAGGAGAAACATCTTGGCAGACCTTTGAGTAACAAACAGAGAGAACACAGAGACCTGACTACGCTTCTTCACTCTAACATCCCTACATGTGGATCTACCTCTACACAGCACCCCCTACTGGCTCTAGAGGGAATTACTGCTCCCTGTTTAATCACATTGTACCTGAATTCACACCACAGCCAAACTGAGCCAGCTGTACTGGTCTGGCCTGGTTACACACCCAGCATAGATGTTGTAACAGGACTAGAAAGGACAAGAGTATTAGAGTCAGCACGGTATGGTTTGGGTCGGTTCTATAGTGGGTAAAGCTCTGTGTTTTTTACATAGATCATAACGTGTCTTTGAAATATAACTGATGTTGATTTTCTGATTGGTATTGTAAGGGTAAATAAACAGGGAGTAGAAAAAAAATGGTTATACTGCAGCGTGACACAATGATAGTATATGCAAATGAAATATCTTAAATAATATTAACTTGGGCAGTTTTTACTTTTACATGTGACAATTACCAATATCAGTATCAAGTAATATTGTATTGTATCATGTATTATTAGGAAGATTGTGTTAGATGTTTAATTGTGATTCAACTGTAATGTGGACTTGGTGTTGATAACAACAATGTATTGTTCTTATGGAATGGCTTTCTGTCTGTGCATGTTGTCAGGTTTTTGTACAGTGTCTCTGTGTTTCCTGTCACTGTGGGTCTCACAGCACAGTAGTAGAGAGCAGAGTCTGTCACTTCAGCAGAGGAGATCTCCAGATCCACACGGTCCTTCTTGTCATTCAGTTTAATAGACAGTTGTGGAAACAGAGTTGTGTCTTTCGACACAAAGCTGCTGGTTTGCACGTTCTTATCCACCTAATTTTTCTGGTTTTCTGCTCGAAATGACATCAGAATATCTCCACAATCACAAGGGCCTTCATAATGATATTGTTATCAAATGAAAGCTAACACCTGTGGGGTGGCTGTAGAAGTGTCAGAATCAAAATCTATGTTACTGTGTCAGAGCAAATAGAGCTAGAACATTATAAAACATCTCAAATTCAGTCTGCGCCTAAAAAAACAACAGCTTTTCCAGTGAATATCACCTTGGAAACCTGATAACGAAGCCAAAATCATCTAGCAATCAGTACTCCAGGGTCTTATTAGTACTTGTGCCAAAGTCGATGCTAGTAATGTGAGCAAATGCAACTTTGTACCTGTTTTAGTACAGGTATGTTTAGGCGGACACCTATATGTTTAGGCCATTTGGAGATATTTTGGCACCATCTTTGACCTTTGACCTTTCTCATGTATCAGATTTCTTTTCTTTTTTGGGGGGGGTTGGCCGACTAATGGTATGGAAATTCGGCGTTGAAACCGGACATGACACATTCTCCAGTTGGAGAAAACGGGATGTGACTTAGGCCGTGTTTACCGTCTCGGGAAAAAATGGTGGCATCGTATAGCATGCAAAATTGTGAAAAAAATGTGATATCGATGAAGAGAATTGATCGAGGTAAACTCTTTATATCACTTCGGATGCCGATGGGGGTCCGTTGGCTCCTATGAGGTTAAAAAAGTCCTGGGTTGCTTACACACTATATTTTGGGTCATTGTCCATCTGTATTGTGAAGCACCATACAATCAACTTTGCTGAATTTGTCTGAATCTGAGCAGACAGAATATCCCTAAACACTTCAGAATTCATCTGTCTGCTTCTGTCTTCTGTCACATCATCAATAAACACTAGTGACCCAGTGCCATTGGAAGCCATGCATGTTCATGTCATCACACTGCCTCCACGTTTTTTCACAGATGATGTGGTATGCGTCGGATCATGAGCCGTTCCAAGCCTTCTCCATACTTTTTTCTTCCCATCATTCTGGTACAGGTTGATCTTAGTTCCATCGGTCCAAAGAATGCTGTTCCAGAACAGAGCTGGCTTTTTTAGATGTTTTTTGTCAAAGTCTAATCTGGCCTTTCTATTCTTGAGGCTTATGAATGGCTTGCACCTTGTGGTGAACCCTCTGTATTTGCTTGTGTGAAGTCTTTCTTTTATGGTACAGATGGATAATGATATTCCTACCTCCTGGAGACTGTTCTTCACTTGGCTGGATGTTTTGATGGGGTTTTTCTTTACCATGTAAAGGATCCTGTGATCATCCACCACTCTTGTCTTCCATGGACGTCCAGACCTTTTTGTGGTGCCGAGCTCACCAGTGCATTCTTTTTTTCTCAGAATGTACCAAACAGTTAATTCGGCCACTATTAAAGTTCCCACTATCTCTCTGATGGATTTTTGTTTTGTTTTTACAGCCTAAGGATGGCCTGTTTCACTTGCATTGAGAGCTCTGTTGACTGCATGTTGTGCGTATACAGCAACAGCTTCCAAATGCAAATGCCACACTTGGAATCAACTCAGAACTTTTACCTGCTTAATTGATAAAGAAATAATGAAGGAATAAATAGCCCACACTGGCCCATGAAACAGCTTTTGAGTCAATTGTCTAATTACTTTCGGTTATTATATATAAAAGAGCTATAATTCATAAACCCTTCCTTCAATTTGGATGTGAATACTCTTAACCTAAAGCTGAGAGTCTGCATTAAGCCCAGTAAATTCTGTTGGAAATCTCATATAAGATACGTTAGATCCAAAGTATCAAGGAGTATTGCAGTATTGTGTAGGGCAAAACATATTCTGGAACAGAGGATGTTGTATACTCTATAGTGTTGTCTTGTCTTACCCCATTTGAGTTACTGTGTGGAGATATGGGGAAATGCATATAAAAGCACTTTAAACCCATTGATTACACTACAGAAAAAAGCTATGAGGATTGTACATAAGGTCGGATATCGTGATCACACAAATAACTTGTTCCTAATGTCAAATGCCTTAAAGCTCATGGACTTATTCAAATTTAAATTGGCACAGTTAATGTATAAAGCAAAGACTCAAGAACTCCCAGGTAACATTAACAAATGATTTATAGAGAGGGATAAGGGATATCATTTGAGAGGTAACCACAACTTTAGGGTTATGCTCGCACCCATCTCAGGAGCAGGTGCATATCATTCTACGGAGTTAGCATATGGAATGGGCTAGAGGAAAATATGAAGGAAAGCAGAAATATTGCTCTAGTTAAAAAAAGGTTTAAAGAAATTATTTTTGTTAAATACCAAAATGAGGAAAGGGAAGGTTGTTAATCTTCTGGAAAGTAAGGTGTGGTTTTCTGTGTCTTTTTCCTCTGTATTACATTGTGGATACTGATGTTTGTTATTTATTTATTTAGTGTTGTTTCAGTATTAAGAATGGAAAAATTATGTTTATTTATTTATTTTGTGTCAATATTAAGAATGAAAAAGTATTAGAACGGATGATACTGCAATATATGTATTAATTAATTGGATTATATAATGTAAGCATAATTGTTAAATATGCAGGCGCGGTATGATGACACGCTCGAACCAAATATGGTGTCCAAGCCTCCGGGTGATGCGCGTGTAGGCTGCAGCTGGATATACTTGCTTTTCGTAGCTGTGTTCTGGAACTCCGCCCACTTAGCTCGGGTACATTTCTTTAAAATGAAAGCGCCCGCGTTCAACTTGTTTAAGCATTTCGAAATGCTACATATGGATAAAGTAACGCAAATGATATACAACTACATAATTCTTCTAATATCCTAATTATTGTGGTGAAAGACTGCTGCACTGCATAAGGGGACATATAATTGATTGTACACAAATAATCTTGCAAGGCTAAACATGATTACCACCACTGTACTCAGCAACACTTCTAGAATATGGATCAAGTGAGTTTCAACCATGAGGGGTGACATACAGCTGTGTCTTGTCGTGTAATTTCTACTAATTAATCAATAATAAAGATACACGTGAGTTGCTAGGCTTACAAGAACTTACCACTAAGGTACACGATGTGATGAAACAAAGTCTCCTCAGTTTATTAAGAGCTCTTAGAGAAGCAAGATACAAAGCAAAGCTCTACCTCAGTTCTGAGTAGTAAAAATACTAATAATACAACAATAAGGAAGACAAGATATTATCACTTCTCATGAACACAAACACATGTCCATCTGTGGGGTGGAAGCTGTTCAATATTCAGATTTTTTTTGGTAAATACATTTCAGTTTTGTTGAAAATCAATGACACACTCGCTAGTCAACTAACACAGCTTGTTTTGTGAGCCAGCTAACAATGTAAAGCAGTGTTATAGTTAATAGTTATAGGTGCATGTAGGTCCGTTTACCTGCTGGAACTTTCCCCTTTTTATCCAACTGAGCTGATGTGCCATGCAGGCGTCATGCAGGGGTCAAAGAAGTCAATACCACACAGGAGTTCAACCAAATCAAATGGTGCATCAGTCAGACAGTCACCGCAGGTCAGTGAGCTAATTACACCTCCTAGAATTGTCACAGTTCCGCCCCCGGCTCATCAGCCGGCTATCAGTGGCGCCAGGTGTGGCCGATTAAGACCGCGACTGGTTCCTACTTAAGCCCTGCTGCTGCTTCCAGTCAACGCCAGATCGTAGCCACTTAATGGTTGGTTCATGTGTTCGTTCCCTCAACTCTAGACGTTACCCGTTACCCTAGCCTAACCCTATTCTCCCTGTTCCCCGTTTAAGGATTCCCTGCCTGCCGACCTCCTGCCTGTCTGACTACCTGCCTACCTGCCTGACCCCCTGCCTGTCTGAGTACCTGCCTACCTGCCTGACCCCCTGCCTGTCTGAGTACCTGCCTACCTGCCTGACCCCCTGCCTGTCTGAGTACCTGCCTACCTGCCAGACCCCCTACCTACCTCCAGCCTGATTCCCCTAACACCCCAACCCTACAATACATCACTGTTATTATTATACTACCTGTTCTCCGTTGTCTGCTTCTGGGTTCCGCCCTCTGGTCGTGACAAGAATATGGATCAAGTGAGTTTCAACCATAAGAGCTCTTAGAGATGCAAGAGAAAGGAACCACTTTACACCACTTTACAAGTGTTCTGGGTCCTTTGTGTCACAGATGAACGAGGCACCTAGCAGACATCCTGTCTGTGATCAAATTGTCAAACCCCTTTTTTCCATGTTATTACGTTTGAATGTATTAATAGTTGGGTGTATAGTCATGTTTGATCTTATTTTAATGTATGTTTTATGAGTAGTATGTTGTTGTCATTTTCATTATTGTGTGATGTTTCTTTCCAGTATTTTGTTGTGCCTTTTTTAATAACATTCCACAGAAACCCAGCCAAATGGTCAATGAGCTCATGACAATTGGTATGGAGCTCATTACAGTGGTTATTGGGATGTAAATAGTGTCACACCTCTGGCTGATGTCTCTGTGGAAAACACTGTTTATGAAATGAATACTTTTGTTATGTTACTTGCCAGTGAGTGTCCCCATTTGATAAAAGGTCTTTTGATATTTTAAGGTTAAAACCACACCCAGTGTTGGAATGGGATGAATTGGATTTGGGCTTCAACGTACACTTCAGTCCAAACTTCAACATGATGACTGAGCCAAAAAACTAAAACAAAATTGTGTGCACATATTGCAGCGATGAACTGTCTTTCCACAACAGTATTGTTTTGTGTAAATTCAAGATCCCTTGAGCCAACATCTTGCTTCTTGTGACATGACAGAAGATGATATACACTTGCTGTTGTTTTAATGATGTTTAAAGACTGTGCTATGGGCCTATAGGTACGATACTTTATTCAAGTTGCATGTGTATCTTTGTGAGAAAGGATCTGTTATAAAATGATCAGACCTGTTTCTTTCTCTCGTGGATTGCATCGCTTGCTATTAGCAATGTGTCTAAATGATCAAATAAAACTCAGATGAAAGATTTATATTTGAAATAGAACATTTGTTATTTTAATAATCACAAAAAACATACTCACACAAAAATAAACAATTTAACCTCTTAAAAACCCTGAGGTTAAATAAATAACTATTTACAGAGACGAGATAAAAGATTCATATTTGAAACAGAACATTTGTTATTTAAATAATTACAAATAAACACACACTCACACACAAATGAACAAGTTAGGCGTATTCCAGCAGGTCCTGTCACAAGCCGAGGATGGTGCTGACAGCCTGGTTACTCTGCCAGGCTGTCCACATGGTCCTTTCCTGGCACGCTGTGCTCATCCACTACCTGAAAAATAATACCAATGCCAGGATACCACATTCAGGTTGTGTGTGGATATGCTCAGATCTGACTTCAGAATAACATTCTACACATGACAAAGATATACAATCATCAATAATTAACTGAATACAAAATGAAGCAGAATTATAACCTGCAGGAAATGACATGCCCACAATTAATATAGAATATCTCCACAACCATAAGGGCCATTGTAATAATCTTGGTATCAGATGAAAGCTAACACCTGTGGGGTGTCAGAATCAAAATAGATGTTACTGTGTAGTAGCAAATAGAGCTAGGACTTTGTATGTAATCAGTATTCCAATGTATGATTAGTACTTGTCCCAAGTTAGATGCTAGTATGTGAGCCAGTGACACTTTGGAGAGGTGTTAGTACAGGTATGTCCAGACGGACCACCAAATTGTGCCATTTGGAGAACTTTTGGCACCACCAGTGCCATTTGACCTTTCTCATGTACCAGACTGTAAAACTAATTATATTTCACCGACAGATCACTATAGGTATACATTCCATCCAAATTAAACTGTTTTCTCACTTGTTTTGAAAAGTAAACCATTCAACATCTATACGTTTTCCCGCTCAAAGAAAATCATACAAAGAAAATGAAGTTTGACTCAGATTTATTGTCAAACTGAGAATATACAGAATTACAATGAAAGCAAACGTTGAAATATGAAACAGAAAATATAATCAAACACACAATAAAACCAAACCTTGAAATTGCTGAAATAACAGGTAAAAACAAATCAGAAGTATATACAATGTCTGCCACTCAGTCATTTGCACCTGCATTTGCACTTTCTTCACCACAAGAATGTTTCCTGGATAGGATTTCACTATGAGGACAATAGTGAAATAAGATTCATTTTTATCTAATCATGAAAATAGGTTGAACCATCCTGTAAAAAACTATGATGTCTGTGACCACTAAACAGTCTGATACTCCAATCCTACTCCGACACTTAACTCCTAACACTGAGGACCATGTGTTGGTTATTACAATTCTTCTAATGAGGTCAAATACAGAATCCATTGGAGGATACAACCTTCCAGTTCTGTGACCAAAGACCACAAGTTACTATAAATACATGGATGAATCTATCTTCTTTTTAACTATAATAATAATAATAATAATATATGCAAACACTTTTATCCAAAGCAACTTACAT
The DNA here is from genome assembly GCF_963989245.1 of Nansenia antarctica. Taxonomy (NCBI): domain Eukaryota; kingdom Metazoa; phylum Chordata; class Actinopteri; order Argentiniformes; family Microstomatidae; genus Nansenia; species Nansenia antarctica. The sequence goes on along the minus strand of NC_137686.1, from coordinate 9,299,436 downwards.
TGCAGTGAGTGCATACATGTTTCAGTATATATGGTCCCAGCAGGGATATATGGTACTACACAAGGGGTAATGGAACTCTGTCAGTGTGCGTACCATGATGCTCTCAGGTTGCAGGACTTACTGAAACTGTTCTGACTCTAGGAGCAGTGGTACTCTCTCCTGTGTGTATTCTCTGTTGTACCTTTGGGGGATGTTTGTAACTCTCCTCACACTCCCCACAAATGTATGTATTCTCTCATGGGTCTTTAGCGCTCTTGGCGTAGTAAAACTCTTCCCACACTGGGAGCAGTGGTATGGCCTCTCTCCTGTGTGTATTATCTGATGGATCTTAAGCTTTCCTGCCTCATTAAATCTCTTCTCACACTGGGAGCAGTCATATGGCCTCTCTCCTGTGTGTGTTCTCTCGTGGATCTTTAGGGTTCCTAGTTGACTGAAACTCTTCCCACACTCGGTGCAGTGGTATGGCCTCTCTCCTGTGTGAATTCTCTGATGGACTTTTAAGTGTGCTGCCTGAGTAAATCTCTTCCCACACTGGGAGCAGTCGTATGGCCTCTCTCCTGTGTGTATTCTCTGATGTGTCTTTAGGTCTCCTAGTTGAGAGAAACTCTTCCCACACTGGGAGCAGTGGTATGGCCTCTCTCCTGTGTGTATCCTCTGATGTGTCTTTAGGCCTCCTAGTTGACTGAAACTCTTCCCACACTCGGTGCAGTTGTGTGTCTTCTCTCCTGTGTGTATCCTCTGATGTCTCTTTAGGCCTCCTAGTTGACTGAAACTCTTCCCACACTCGGTGCAGTTGTGTGACTTCTCTCCTGTGTGTATCCTCTGATGTCTCTTTAGGCCTCCTAGTTGACTGAAACTCTTCCCACACTCGGTGCAGTTGTGTGTCTTCTCTCCTGTGTGTATTCTCTGATGGGTCTTTAGCGCTCCTGCCTCAGTAAATCTCTTCCCACACTGGGAGCAGTTGTATGGCCTCTCTCCTGTGTGAATTCTCTGATGTACCTTAAGGTTTTCTAGTCTACTGAAACTCTTGCCACATTGGGTGCAGTTGTGTGGCTTCTCTCCTGTGTGTATTCTCTCATGGGTCTTAAGGTGTTGTAGTCTACTGAAACTCTTCCCACACTGGGAGCAGTGGTACGGTCTCTCTCCTGTGTGTATTCTCTGATGTAACTTTAAGTTACTTAGTTGACTGAAACTCTTCCCACACTGGGAGCAGTGGTACGGTCTCTCTCCTGTATGTATTCTCTCATGGGTCTTAAGGTGTTGTAGTCTACTGAAACTCTTCCCACACTGGGAGCAGTGGTACGGTCTCTCTCCTGTGTGTATTCTCTCATGGGTCTCTAGCGCTCCTGGAGTAGTAAAACTCTTCCCACACTGGGAGCAGTGGTATGGCTTCTCTCCTGTGTGTATTCTCTGATGGACTTTTAAGTGTGCTGCCTGAGTAAATCTCTTCCCACACTGGGAGCAGTCGTATGGCCTCTCTCCTGTGTGTATTCTCTGATGTGTCTTTAGGTCTCCTAGTTGAGAGAAACTCTTCCCACACTGGGAGCAGTGGTATGGCTTCTCTCCTGTGTGTATTCTCTGATGGGTCTTTAGCGCTCCTGCCTCAGTAAATCTCTTCCCACACTGGGAGCAGTTGTATGGCCTCTCTCCTGTGTGTATCCTCTGATGTGTCTTTAGGCCTCCTAGTTGACTGAAACTCTTCCCACACTCGGTGCAGTTGTGTGTCTTCTCTCCTGTGCGTTTCCTCTGATGTTTCTTTAGGGTGTTAGGGGAAGCTAAACTCTTCCCAAACTGACGGTCAAGGTAAGTATGTTCTCCTCTGTGAGCCTGTGGTTGTTTGTGGTTTCCTGACATGGTGGAGCTGGACTCACTGTCTGAGCCTGGGTTGGAGCTCTCTCCTGTAAGAGTAGGAACATATACAGGATTAGAAACATTTCATTCAACCTTAATTCATACAGGGGAAAACATACTGAGAACAAGGCCTCTTTTGCAGTTGCCCCCTGTCCACAATATCTATACCATTACAAAACAACACATAAGAAATACATTTGAATAGAGACATCAATACATCACTTAAAACCACAACCTTCTTAAACTCAGACATGCAATTGATACCATTCCTGTGAGTAGTGCAGATTGGGAAATTGAATTGTTATTGTAAAGCATGGGTCACCAACAGGCGGCCCGCGGGCCGAATGCGGCCCACCAAAGCTTCCCATCGGGCCCGTGGAATATTTATGTTTTTTAAAATATTAATGAATTCAGAAAATGTGAGGGAAATACCGTTTAGAACATATAGGGCGCGTTCGTAAATTCGTCGGAGCGCACACTGGATTCAACGTCGTCATGGAACCAAGTAATTTGATTGGACTAGAGGCAGTCACGTGGACGCTCTGATTCTCTCAGAGCGAATTTACGAACGCGGCCATAGCATAGATTCATATCGTTCTTCCAATGCAGGACGATTCAGACCTAACTCATTCACAAAGCTGCAACCTTGCATCTAAATAGCAGTAGCAAAGCTGAAACTAATTCCCGTCTTTTAAATGGAATTCGGCAGACGTAGCGCCTATTCGCATGCAAGAATGGGAACACACTCATAGCTCTCATTTAACATTTCGTTTTTGTTTTTTTTCATATACTCATTTAACATTTCGTGTTTTTTTTCTTCACATGCTCTTGTTTAACATTTCGTGTTATAGGCTCTTTTTTCACATGCACATTATAGTGACTTAAATAACAAATAACTTCTCAGTCAAAACATGAATGAGGTAAATGGCTTGTTATGATTGGAGAACCCAGACAGCCCGGAGAGATGCACTAGTTGCCCTCTCGTTCAGATAACGTTCTGCTAATAATTCCACTGGCATGTCCATATCCAGCTTTTAAGTTGCTTTCTTTTAAGTCTATTTTTCTGTGACGGGTCTCAGGGTATGACTCCTCAGGGTATGATTCTCTGAAAGCTGCATGCCTTGTATAATTGTAACGGCGAAGATTGTATTGTTTTTCAATAGCTTCAGTGCAGATGAGGCATACAGGTTTTGCGTTACTAAATGTTGGCAGATGAATGCGTACTTGTCAGTCCATTCCTCATTAAAGCTGCGTTTTTCCACATCACTTTTACGCTTCAGGTTCTTTGAGAGTGACATTTTGCTTGATTGATAACTGAAAATGATTACAATGAAGTGAAGCCAAAATATATTGATCGCCCCCTGGTGGCTGGCTGCAGTATAGGTGTCAGGAGTCTGTTAACACTGATAATAAATCAATAACATACATTTTGTAAGAAAGTGAAGATATTAAACAATAATATGCTAATTATGCCTAAATAGAATAAATTAAAATAAGTCCGGCCCCCACAGTGTAAGCTTCGAAAAATTCTGGCCCTTGGACAAATGTAGTTGGTGACCCCTGTTGTAAAGCGTCTTTAGCAGTGGCTGGGCCGAGACCCAATTCTCTACACCCTCTGGCTCTGGTGGGTTTGAAAGTCTAAGCAATATGGTGGTGTCTCAAATGGTAATGGTAAATGGACTGACCTATTCCAAAGCGCTTTACAATGGCCTCTAATTCACCCATTCGCACACCACTGGCAGCAAGCTACCATGAAAGGCGCGAGCCCGCTCATTGGGAGCAATTTGGGGTACAGTGACTTGCCCAAGAACAGTTTGACATGTGGTCTGTCAAAATACTTTTGAATGCATGCAGGATTCTACCACAGTACAGGATAGTATACAGGATTGCTTTGCTGCATTGAGAATCTCCCTTCAAGAAGCATTTCCATGCAATGCCTCTATAGATCCAGCAGGGGGCGACTGGCAGTAGACAGCATATGCAAAGTAGTATTATAAAGAAATGAAGAGGAAGCCTTGACAAACACTCTAGCAAAGGTTAATAAGATACAATTATGGTGGGTATTGAGGTGGTCAGTATAGGATATCTTGACAGTTATAATAGATCATTTAAACACTACAAATTGAAAAGTTAGGTTGACAGAGTTGGAGTTGTGCATACAGGCCTAACGTTAGTGTATATGCTACTTTACTTGTTTAAATTCATCCACCTGCTGCTACTCAGATAACTGTTGGGGAAGACTTTACTCTAACACCTTCAAATAATAACAATAAAAACTCTCTAAGAAACCGGAGCTGCTGATCACAAGAGGCCCTTTATTACAGACCGGGGCCTGAGCGAGTTCACGATGCAACTCTCTAGGCACTCAGAAATATCATCTCTTATAGAATTCTCCTGGGGACCCCTCCCCAAATACTCATTTACATACCGTGGCCCCAACTCCCAGCTCAATATCCTGGGGCTGTTGCTGTGAAACCCTTTGATCAGTGATTAGGCTAACTCTTTCCCCCATATAGGCCTATTCCAAGCCTTTCTCATGATTACTCTGGGCATCATTAATAGCCTACCTCCTGGCTGGCTGTCTCCCTGAATAACAAATGGTACCATCTATTGCTAAATTCCTTCTCTGAATTCATGAGGGTTAGGGAGAGAAAACAAGCTCTTCACACAAATCCAACTTTAAAACGTGCAGAGTCGTCTAACTCGTGTTTTTATGACTTTCTGTTTTGATACCTATTCAACTTCAATGATTACACAACAACACTCAACTCTTCAACAACCGACACTACCACTCTCAACCAGTCAACCAACCCTCCACCCGGTCCACTGAACTACCCCAGACTCCTATCTATCTATCTATCATACTATCTATCTATCTATCTACCTATTTAACTATCTGACTCTGTCTAACCTTCTATCTATCTGTAACATACAATCCATCTATCTATCTATCAAACTCTGACTGTCTAACCATCTATCTTTCCAACATCATATCTATCTAACCTTTCAACTAAGCAGACTAACTAGAAATGACATTCTGCAATATGTCATAGATAAATAAGGTCTAGATTGGAAACGAGGACACACTGTAACAGAAGTCAACAACTTTCAAAGCGACTCATCTATTCAGGCTTTGTAAATTCACCCTATTAAGTCTAGAATATCACTGTTCTTTACTCTGATATCCAGTCTATCCCATTTCGACCTCATTCAGAGCAGACATTGTGACTTTGCAACTGCAAACCACGGCCTCACACGAGTTGCACAAAGGACAGACGAAAACGTTTTCTTGTGGAATGTTGATATGAAATCTAAATACTCATCAGAACATGTGTTTGTTCCGTGGTGTATTCCGGTAGAAACGATCAAACAGATACAACATCTCTTCTGATTAGTATGTTCACCTCATTTAAACTTTCCTCAAGAAACAACCACGATTACGAGACGAATGAAACAAACAATGCGATGCAGGACATGCTGCTACGAACACGTTTTACTTACATTTCTGCGTTTTCACCAATGTGGAGATACCGGCGCTGCTCCAAACGGCCCTGTCGGAAGTCTTAACAAATAAGAAATCAAATAAATTTCCTCCAAGCTGGCGACCTCGACGGACTCACATCAGGAGTAGAATGAAGCATGTTATAAACACGTTGTCGTCTTTTGATGACGTCATCACCGGGTCCTTCCGGAGCTGTGTTCTGGAACTCCGCCCACTTAACTCGGGTACATTTCTTAAAAATAAAAGCTTGTTTAAGCATTTAGAAATACTACATTTGGATAAAGTAACGCAAATGATATGCAACTACATAATTCTTCTAATATCCTAATTATTGTGGTGAAAGACTGCTGCACTGCATAAGGGGACATATCATTGATTGTACACAAATAATCTTGCAAGGCTAAACATGATTACTACCACTGTACTCAGCAACACTTCTAGAATATGGATCAAGTGAGTTTCAACCATGAGGGGTGACATACAGCTGTGTCTTGTCGTGTAATTTCTACTAATTAATCAATAATAAAGATACACGTGAGTTGCTAGGCTCACAAGAACTTACCACTAAGGTACACGATGTGATGAAACAAAGTCTCCTCAGTTTATTAAGAGCTCTTAGAGAAGCAAGATACAAAGCAAAGCTCTACCTCAGTTCTGAGGGGTTACTGAGGGGTAAAAATACTAATAATACAACAATAAGGAAGACAAGATATTATCACTTCTCATCAACACAAACACATGTCCATCAGTGGGGTGGAAGCTGTTTAATGTTTGCACTTTTATTTCGAAAAATGAGAATACATTTCAATGAAAATCAATGACACACTGGCTAGTCAACTAACACAGCTTGTTTTGTGAGCCTGCTATTAATGTAAAGTATATTTTAGTTAACTAGGTAGCAGTAGGGATTACTCACCAAACCCACTGCATTACAATATATTGGCTTGTCTAGCGAATTTATTCAGATGACTCAGGGTCGATCACTCTCTATGCTTGGGAGTCAAATGAATTGCCTGACCCAGCTGAAACCACTTTACACAAGTGTTCTGGGTCCTTTGTGTTACAGATGAATGAGGCACCTAGCAGACATCCTGTCTGTGATCAAATCGACAAACCCCTTTTTTCCCTTGCTATTACATTTGAATGTTTCAGTAGTTGGGTGTATAGTCATGTTTGATCTTATTTTAATGTATGTTTTATGAGTAGTGTGTTGTTGTCATTTTCATTATTGTGAGATGTTTCTTTCCAGTATTTTGTTGTGCCTTTTTAATAACATTCCACAGAAACCCAGCCAAATGGTCAATCAGCTCATGACAATATTGGTATGGAGCTCATTACAGTGGTTATTGGGATGTAAATAGTGTCACACCTCTGGCTGATGTCTCTGTGGAAAACACTGTTTATGAAATGAATACTTTTGTTGTGTTACTTGCCAGTGAGTGTCCCCATTTGATAAAAAGGTCTTTTGATATTTTAAGGTTAAAACCACACCCAGTGTTGGAATGGGATAAATTGGATTTGGGCTTCAACGTACACTTCAGTCCAAACTTCAACATGATGACTGAGCCAAAAAACTAAAACAAAATTGTGTGCACATATTGCAGCGATGAACTGTCTTTCCACAACAGTATTGTTTTGTGTAAATTCTAGATCCCTTGAGCCAACATCTTGCTTCTTGTGACATAACAGAAGATTATATACACTTGCTGTTGTTTTAATGATGTTTAATGACTGTGTTATGGGCCTATAGGTACGATACTTTATTCAAGTTGTTGTTTTAATGATGTTTAAAGAATGTGTTATGGGCCTATAGGTATGATACTCTATTCAAGTTGCATGTGTATCTTTGTGAGAAAGGATCTGTTATAAAATGATCAGACCTGTTTCTTTCTCTCGTGCATTGCGTCACTTGCTATTAGCAATGTGTCTAAATGATCAAATACAACTCAGATGAAAGATTTATATTTGAAATAGAACATTTGTTATTTTAATAATCACAAAAAACATACTCACACACAAATAAACAAGTTAACCGCTTAAAAACCCTGAGGTTAAATAAATAACTATTTACAGAGAGGAGATAAAAGATCCATATTTGAAATTGAACATTTGTTATTTAAATAATCACAAATAAACACACACTCACACACAAATAAACAAGTTAAGCGTATTCCAGCAGGGTTCCTGTCACAAGCCGAGGATGTATTTGGACATATATCTGAAAAACCATCAGTCCCACAGGTTAGGCAATGTGCTTAATAGATTCCTGACCTCAAATACCATAGAAATAACATGCTTTCATTTTTCCAGCGGCCACAAGGGCGTACGCCCGCCATGTAACATCATGCTTGTTCGACCTATGCTGTGACCTTTGCTGGTAGGCCGGGAGAGCAGGGAACTGTGTGAATTGTCATTTCTTGACAATTGAGTCAGATAAACAGTGATTTTATGCATCTATGCTTTTTCCAAAATGTGTTTCTTTTTCCTTTCCTAAACACCAGGGGAGCCTCCCCTCCTAAATTTCGTTGTTTGGTACCTGTACTGTAGCAATGACAAATAAAGTCTATCTATCAGAGAGGCTGACAGAAACAGAGAGACACAAAGTGTGTGTGTGTCTTTTGAAACATATTGTCAACATATTGTCAAATATCCTTCTCTCTGTCTTTATCTCATAAAGGGAGGCTGCTAGAGGCTGGGGTAGATAATTTATTAGGTATTTATTTTTAGGGGTGAATGTGAATGTGAATGTGACCGCTCCGCAGGGGGGGGACCACATGCTTAACTCCTAATATCTCAGCCCCCCTAAGGTGTAAAATTACACACTAAATGTCCCCTTAATATAAAACGCATGCTTAACAAACAATACATTTGCTGCGATTCGTTGTAAATTACCGTTCACGGGATATAAATCGAAATGGTCTAAAGACCGGTCGAAAAACGGTCCTTTATACGGCTAATGCAACACAAACATGTTGACTTCCCTAAATAAAGTAAAGCCTTTCCATCTCCCTCTCCTCCTTTTTTCTGCCCTCCCCCTTGCATGTCCTCCCTTCCACCAGGCACATATCCCTCCCCTTATTCCTTCACTTACAGTACAATACGTGACTGACATTGAGGGCAAGGGAAGAGGTGTCACTGTTCACAGAAGAACATATAAAAGCTTTTTGGAAAATGATTTTATTTCTGAGGTAGAAAACATTGAATGGGATACTGTGCTTGAGAACATGCTCTGACACCTCTTCCCTTGCCCTCAATGTCAGTCACCTTGAGTCCTTTCCATTTCTGGCTGCTGATGTGGCTCCGGGTAGCCTTAGAATACGTTGCATCTTCCCTAGGTGTCCACATTTCAACAATGCGCTGGGCAGTAGGGACGTTTGATGTCCATCTTTGTTTTTCTATCCAGCTTGTCACTTTAGCCTCTGTTGGGCAGTGGCGGGTCAGGTTGGCTGCGAAATGAGACAAATGTATTTTTAATTTGGAGAACATCAATGACTGTGGTAAAAAAAAAAGCCACGCAAGGAAACCGACACATAAGACTGACCAGGAATACTGTTTTGACGTTTGATTTTATTTTGAGGAAATCAAGTAGCCAAATGAGAAAACACATTGTCCAATTACAAATAAATGATGAGAAGGAATAAGAAGAAAATATTTTTTTTATTTGGCTGTGATGAAACAGATCAATGTTAGAATGCTTACCAAGGACAAACTCCTCCCTCATCTTCAGCTGTTTCTTCACCCAGCGATTGTAGAGAGTTGTTTGTAGGGTCGTGTTTTCCTTCTGTTCTTGAAGGAATGTCGTACGTTTTTTGACTGATGGAACCTTCCCATCTACAGTGACTGGGTACTTCTCCAAGAACTTGTTCATGATGGTCTGGATCCCCATTTTCACATGTCTGGATTTCTCAGAACGGATTGCAGATGTGCCTCTGCAGATGTATGGGGTGCGTCTGCAGATGTACTTGGGGCGTCTACATTTCCGCTGAACAAAATAAAATAGTAACAGGTTAATGACCATCCTGATAAGTAGTTAGGGTTCACTGTGTCCAAACAATGTTTTCATAAAAGCTTATGTGCTTACCCTGGCTCATACGCCAGCGTGTGGAGGAGCTTCATGGCCTCCACCATGTTCTTGCCCTGCTTCATTTTATAGTGCGATTCGGCAGTGGCTACAGTGTGACTCAAGTACTTTGATATTTTCATCTGCTGTCCATCTGTGAAATTCTGTGCCACTGTTGCTGTCTCAAACACCCGTCTTGCTGTCTGGCTGGTCACTACTGGGAGATCGTATCTAGGATGACAATGAATAGAAATATGTTGAAATTAGGCATATCACCAACAGTTCTGGATAAAATCATACTATAATCTTGTACGTACTTCTTATGGAAGCGTTCTAGGTCATTGGTGGGGTTGTGAATCGGTTTCCCAGAAGTGGAGAGGAAAAAAGGATCCTTGGGGTTCTCTTCCACCAAGTCCTGCGCCTCTGACCTCTTGCTTCTGTTGGGGGTCTTCAGCTGGTCCCTCACATTATCAAAATACATCGAGAACCACTGTTTGGAGAAATAGGCACAGAGATTAGACTCCAAACTGGCTATTATTGGTTGCATTGCACTGTGATATCATTCAACTTACAGTCTCTTCTTCCTGGGAGAGCACAAAGCAAGCAACATCTTGTGTCGATGTCTTATGCTCCTTCACAGAGACCGAAACAAAACCGTGCTCTGCGGCTGTTCTGTTTTTCCACTCCTCTATCTGTTTGAGAACACACATTACAATGCATTAGTTGTTGTCAGTTATGTGGTCACTACATGAAAAAAGCATGAATGACAGTCAAACACTCACCGTCATGTTCTTAGCCACACCAGGCCTCTGAAGATTCTTCAGAATGATGATGGCCTCCAGATAATACAGGACGAGCAGGCGCTCCTGAGTCTCAAGCTGGACTGTGTCACTCTCAAAGATCTTTCCTATGACGGCGAGGAAATCTTTCTTTGATGCCTCAAGCACTCTCCAGCAGTCCTTAGGCGTAATCATGCCTTCACGCATAGTTTTGTCACTGTAAGAGTACAGCATCCATTACTCAAATTGTGTTTTTGTCATTTCATGTTTCATTCAAGTTCCATTCATGTTTTATTTCAGACCACGTGCTATGAAATGACCGTCATCAAACTTACCGCTTGGCCACAATCTCCTTTCCGACACCCTTGCTAAGCTGCTTCAGCTTGGTAGAGAGGAAATCCTTGTAATTTTTGGCGTGCGTATGCAGATCAGGATCTTCACTGAACAGATTGGTGTTGTCGCAGTGATAGGACACGAACCGTTTCAAGCTCTTCACGTAGCTCAGCTGAGTCTGATAGCTCAGTTTTGCTACATCCAATTGCCGAATGTAATCTGTGGTCTTCAATCTGTCCCGGACGAACTCAAGGGACGGCTCCTTTTTGTCCATGTAATATAATGCTCGAGACACATTATCTACCTGAGGGTAAACAGCACACAGAGGTTACACATTATAGCACATTGGCTAGCACTCATTGATGCCCACTTGGTTACTTGCACTCACCTCCTGTTTGTTATTCCCAAACGACAAATCCTGTTGTAAGTAGTTCCTGAAATCTCTCAATAGAGGGTGGTTGAGCGAGTGTTTTCCATACAGGCCCATAGCTTGCATTTGAGCCCGAGTGGTGCTTTTCCATGCTGTCCGCTGATCACTTTGATTAAAGATATTGCAAAATTACAATAATGACAATGATAATTCTCAAAATACCATACGTTTATTGAAGTGATAGATGTACGTTCTCACATTTGAAAGGTCTCTCCACTGCTCACACTTCCATCCTGGCTGCCTTCAGAATCATGTTGACCTGTTGCAATGGAAGCAGGCTGAATCTCGGGTGGTTGGAGGACAACATCTGCCGTCGGCATATCAGTGACAACCATGTTGCGCTTTTGCAACTCCTCAATCATTCTTTAAGAAAAAAAGTAGAGGTTAGCAGTGGGCATTCAATACAATATGCAAAACAAAAGATAAATGTTATATTATAATATATATAATATTTGGCACTTACCCTGTGAGAGGGTCAGGAGAAGCAATTATTGCAGAAAGCCGGTCATAGTGGAATATGCGACCCCTTTTAAGCAATTCATCAACGTTAGATTTTTCTTTCTCAACGATGGCATCTAAGTCAATTTTTGAAATTCCTTTTCTGCAACTGCGTTTTAAGTGTGTAGGTAGCGATGGCTGTGTTTTTTTGCAGTCCGGGCAGAGCAGGTAATGTCTGTGTACACTGAAAAAACAAAACAAAAGACACACACACTCATGGTAAGTCATAAACAAAAGAACTGTCCCATCTACTCCTATTAATTTAAAATTCACTGACTCAGCAAAAGAAAGACATCAGAAAAACAGTACCTTGCCATCTGCGCCATCGTTCGTGACATGGTGGAGCTGGGCTCGCTGTCTGAGCCTGGGTTGGAGCTCTCTCCTGTAAGAGTAGGAACATATACAGGATTAGAAACATTTCATTCAACCTTAATTCATACAGGGGAAAACATACTGAGAACAAGGCCTCTTTTGCAGTTGCCCCCTGTCCACAATATCTATACCATTACAAAACAACACATAAGAAATACATTTGAATAGAGACATCAATACATCACTTAAAACCACAACCTTCTTAAACTCAGACATGCAATTGATACCATTCCTGTGAGTAGTGCAGATTGGGAAAGAGGTTTTTCAGAAATTAATAATGTTGTCACACCTTTGCGCACACAACTGAGAATTGAAAACACCTCAGCTCTTATTTTTATTTAACTAGTTGGACCTCCTCTTGAGTGTTGGAACCCCATGAAATATGTAAAGAAGAAGATCTAGAAGATCTGCTAGTCGTAAACTTGTTTATATTTGTGTGTGTGTAGATGGGCAAATGTATATGTATATATGCATGCAGACATGTTTGAGAGGGAGGGGTGGGTGGAGGGGATGGAGAAAAACAGAAAATATTCATGCCTTTTTCAATGTATCAATCTTCTATACTGGACTAAAAAATAGTTAAAAAAGAAGAAAAAAAGAAGATCTGCTAAGTCACTTGGCATGCATGCAGAGAGGACAGGCTTCAACATACCAGCCCATCTGGGATCTTCTGAACTAAGATTGTATATAAATAACTAGCTAACTTACTGTGTAAGAGATACGAGATAACCAAGATTAGAGACTGTCAGTGTACGTTATTGGCCTGCTGTATTACGGAAACTCAATGAAAAAGAAATAAAATGGATTGAAATTTAAAAATTGCATTATGGACATTTTAATTTCAAGATCATTTATGGTTTGATTTGTGAGGCAGTATTGAGCCCCACCATCACTCCCGCACCTTTACCCACCTCTAACACAGAGCCCCCCCACTTAATAAATCCCACTTTAACCCCTGCGTAATGGTAATAATATATAAGGACCCATCCCGTATGCACAATTAACACCATAGAGCAATGTACAATAAATACATTATAATAGTAGTCAAGTTCATGAACGTACCATCCAACTCACTATCTGTCTCCAGTAAATCCTCTCCTCCCTCCTCTTCTTTCATCATCACATCTTTCTCCACCACTTCCTCTTCTTCCATTTCTTCTTTCACCATCATAGTGTTTTCCTCCCCTTCCTCCTCTTCTTTCACCACAACTTCTTCTTCTTCCTCTTTCACTACCACATTAAGATCCCGTGTTTGACTGCAGTCCACCAACTTCACTGCCACGATCTCTGGACCCTGCTGTGAACCCAGGTACTCTGTGGACTTGGCTTCAGACATGGTAGATGGGCTGTGAGATGGATCTGTGTAATGTAAACAAAGGAAGAGCCATAGTGGAGAGTTAATTTCTCAAATATTCAGATTAACAAACACCTAACAAAGAATATGCACTACTATGAATTATTATAGTAAAGTGTCTTTCATGTTGGCTGGGCTGTGGCCTGATTCTCTACCCCTCTGGGTGAGTGGTGCACTCACATACACCTGAATGCAGGATACTTTATTATTACTTAACTATTTACAGAATCCAATATTCTTAATGTAAATAGTAAAAAAAACATGACCAAGAATCCATCCTTGATCCATCCTTTGTTATGTCTAAAAAACCTGATTTAACCCCATCAGTTAAGACACACTGCGTTCTGTCTGTTAAATAATATTCAATACAGCTACATTAACATGGTCCAGATAACCTCTGAACAAGTAGGTAATGGTAATAATAAATAAGGACCCATCCCTAATACACAATTAACACCATAGACAAATAATGTACATTACATACAATTATAATATTAGCCAAGTTCATGAACTTACCATCCGTTCCTTCCTCTCCTCCATTTTCTTCTTTCACAATCACATCTTTCTCCTCCACTTCCTCCTCTTCTTTCATTATCACATCTTTCTCCTCCACTTCCTCTTCTATTTCTTCTTTCACCATCATAGCTTTTTCCTCCTCTTCCTCTCTTCCAGCCACCATCATTTCTTCTTCTTCCTCTTTCACTAACACATTATGTTCCAGTGGTTGACTGCAGTCCTCCAACTTCACTGCCACCATCTCTGGACCCTGCTGTGAACCCAGGGACTCTGTGGACTTGGCTTCAGACATGGTAGCTGGGCTGTGAGATGGATCTGTGTAATGTAAACAAAGGAAGAGCAACACATAGTGGAGAGTTAATTTCACAAACATTCAGATTACCAAACACCTAACAAAGAATATGCACTACTATGAATTGTTATTGTAAAGCATGGGTCACCAACAGGCGGCCCGCGGGCCGAATGCGGCCCACCAAAGCTTCCCATCGGGCCCGTGGAATATTTATGTTTTTTTTAATATTAATGAATTCAGAAAATGTGAGGGAAATACCGTTTAGAACATATAGGGCGCGTTCGTAAATTCGTCGGAGCGCACACTGGATTCAACGTCGTCATGGAACCAAGTAATTTGATTGGACTAGAGGCAGTCACGTGGACGCTCTGATTCTCTCAGAGCGAATTTACGAACGCGGCCATAGCATAGATTCATATCGTTCTTCCAATGCAGGACGATTCAGACCTAACTCATTCACAAAGCTGCAACCTTGCATCTAAATAGCAGTAGCAAAGCTGAAACTAATTCCCGTCTTTTAAATAGAATTCGGCAGACGTAGCGCCTATTCGCATGCAAGAATGGGGACACACTCACAGCTCTCATTTAACATTTCGTTTTTGTTTTTTTTCATATACTCATTTAACATTTCGTGTTTTTTTTCTTCACATGCTCTTGTTTAACATTTCGTGTTATAGGCTCTTTTTTCACATGCACATTATAGTGACTTAAATAACAAATAACTTCTCAGTCAAAACATGAATGAGGTAAATGGCTTGTTATGATTGTAGAACCCAGACAGCCCGGAGAGATGCACTAGTTGCCCTCTCGTTCAGATAACGTTCTGCTAATAATTCCACTGGCATGTCCATATCCAGCTTTTAAGTTGCTTTTAAGTCTATTTTTCTGTGACGGGTCTCAGGGTATGACTCCTCAGGGTATGATTCTCTGAAAGCGGCATGCCTTGTATAATTGTAACGGCGAAGATTGTATTGTTTTTCAATAGCTTCAGTGCAGATGAGGCATACAGGTTTTGCGTTACTAAATGTTGGCAGATGAATGCGTACTTGTCAGTCCATTCCTCATTAAAGCTGCGTTTTTCCACATCAATTTTACGCTTCAGGTTCTTCTCTATTTTGCTTGATTGAGAACTGAAAATGATTACAATGAAGTGAAGCCAAAATATATTGATCGCCCCCTGGTGGCTGGCTGCAGTATAGGTGTCAGGAGTCTGTTAACACTGATAATAAATCAATAACATACATTTTGTAAGAAAGTGAAGATATTAAACAATAATATGCTAATTATGCCTAAATAGAATGAATAGAAATAAGTCCGGCCCCCACAGTGTAAGCTTCGAAAAATTCTGTAGTTGGTGACCCCTGTTGTAAAGCGTCTTTAGCAGTGGCTGGGCCGAGACCCAATTCTCTACACCCTCTGGCTCTGGTGGGTTTGAAAGTCTAAGCAATATGGTGGTGTCTCAAATGGTAATGGTAAATGGACTGACCTATTCCAAAGCGCTTTACAATGGCCTCTAATTCACCCATTCACACACCACTGGCAGCAAGCTACCATGAAAGGCGCGAGCCCGCTCATTGGGAGCAATTTGGGGTACAGTGACTTGCCCAAGAACAGTTTGACATGTGGTCTGTCAAAATACTTTTGAATGCATGCAGGATTCTGCCACAGTACAGGATAGTATACAGGATTGCTTTGCTGCATTGAGAATCTCCCTTCAAGAAGCATTTCCATGCAATGCCGTTATAGATCCAGCAGGGGGCGACTGGCAGTAGACAGCATATGCAAAGTAGTATTATAAAGAAATGAAGAAGAAGCCTTGACAAACACTCTAGCAAAGGTTAATAAGATACAATTATGGTGGGTATTGAGGTGGTCAGTATAGGATATCTTGACAGTTATAATAGATCATTTAAACACTACAAATTGAAAAGTTAGGTTGACAGAGTTGGAGTTGTGCATACAGGCCTAACGTTAGTGTATATGCTACTTTACTTGTTTAAATTCTTCCACCTGCTGCTACTCAGATAACTGTTGGGGAAGACTTTACTCTAACACCTTCAAATAATAACAATAAAAACTCTCTAAGAAACCGGAGCTGCTGATCACAAGAGGCCCTTTATTACAGACCGGGGCCTGAGCGAGTTCACGATGTAACTCTCTAGGCACTCAGAAATATCATCTCTTATAGAATTCTCCTGGGGAGTGGGGACCCCTCCCCAAATACTCATTTACATACCGTGCCCCCAACTCCCAGCTCAATATTCTGGGGCTGTTGCTGTGAAACCCTTTGATCAGTGATTAGGCTAACTCTTTCCCCCATATAGGCCTATTCCAAGCCTTTCTCATGATTACTCTGGGCATCATTAATAGCCTACCTCCTGGCTGGCTGTCTCCCTGAATAACAAATGGTACCATATATTGCTAAATTCCTTCTCTGAATTCATGAGGGTTAGGGAGAGAAAACAAGCTCTTCACACAAATCCAACTTTAAAACGCGCAGAGTCGTCTAACTCGTGTTTTTATGACTTTCGGTTTTGATACTTATTCAACTTCAATGATTACACAACAACACTCAACTCTTCAACAACCGACACTACCACTCTCAACCAGTCAACCAACCCTCCACCCGGTCCACTGAACTACCCCAGACTCCTATCTATCTATCATACTATCTATCTATCTTAACTATCTGACTCTGTCTAACCTTCTATCTATCTGTAACGTACAATCCATCTATCTATCTATCAAACTCTGACTGTCTAACCATCTATCTTTCCAACATCATATCTATCTAACCTTTCAACTAAGCAGACTAACTAGAAATGACATTCTGCAATATGTCATAGATAAATAAGGTCTAGATTGGAAACGAGGACACACTGTAAGAGAAGTCAACAACTTTCAAAGCGACTCATCTATTCAGCCTTTGTAAATTCACCCTATTAAGTCTAGAATATCACTGTTCTTTACTCTGATATCCAGTCTATCCCATTTCGACCTCATTCAGAGCAGACATTGTGACTTTGCAACTGCAAACCACGGCCTCACACGAGTTGCACAAAGGACAGACGAAAACGTGTTGATATGAAATCAAAATACTCATCAGAACATATGTTTGATCCGTGGTGTATTCCGGTAGAAACGATCAAACAGATACAACATCTCTTCTGATTAGTATGTTCACCTCATTTAAACTTTCCTCAAGAAACAACCACCATTACGAGACGAATGAAGCAATGCGATGCAGGACTTGCTGCTACGAACACGTTTTACTTACATTTCTGCGTTTTCACCAATGTGGAGATACCGGCGCTGCTCCAAACGGCCCTGTCGGAAGTCTTAAAAAATAAGAAATCAAATAAATTTCCTCCAAGCTGGCGACCTCGACGGACTCACATCAGGAGTAGAATGAAGCATGTTATAAACACGTTGTCGTCTTTTGATGACGTCATCACCGGGTCCTTCCGGAGCTATGTTCTGGAACTCCGCCCACTTAACTCGGGTACATTTCTTAAAAATAAAAGCTTGTTTAAGCATTTAGAAATACTACATTTGGATAAAGTAACGCAAATGATATGCAACTACATAATTCTTATAATATCCTAATTATTGTGGTGAAAGACTGCTGCACTGCATAAGGGGACATATAATTGATTGTACACAAATAATCTTGCAAGGCTAAACATGATTACTACCACTGTACTCAGCAACACTTCTAGAATATGGATCAAGTGAGTTTCAACCATGAGGTGTGACATACAGCTGTGTCTTGTCGTGTAATTTCTACTAATTAATCAATAATAAAGATACACGTGAGTTGCTAGGCTCACAAGAACTTACCACTAAGGTACACGATGTGATGAAACAAAGTCTCCTCAGTTTATTAAGAGCTCTTAGAGAAGCAAGATACAAAGCAAAGCTCTACCTCAGTTCTGAGGGGTTACTAAGGGGTACAAATACTAATAATACAACAATAAGGAAGACAAGATATTATCACTTCTCATCAACACAAACCCATGTCCATCAGTGGGGTGGAAGCTGTTTAATGTTTGCACTTTTATTTCGAAAAATGAGAATACATTTCAATGAAAATCAATGACACACTGGCTTGTCAACTAACACAGCTTGTTTTGTGAGCCTGCTATTAATGTAAAGTATATTTTAGTTAACTAGGTAGCAGTAGGGATTACTCACCAAACCCACTGCATTACAATATATTGGCTTGTCTAGCGAATTTATTCAGATGACTTAGGGTCGATCACTCTCTATGCTTGGGAGTCAAATGAATTGCCTGACCCAGCTGAAACCACTTTACACTTTACAAGTGTTCTGGGTCCTTTGTGTTACAGATGAACGAGGCACCTAGCAGACATCCTGTCTGTGATCAAATCGACAAACCCCTTTTTTCCTTGCTATTACATTTGAATGTTTCAGTAGTTGGGTGTATAGTCATGTTTGATCTTATTTTAATGTATGTTTTATGAGTAGTGTGTTGTTCTCATTTTCATTATTGTGAGATGTTTCTTTCCAGTATTTTGTTGTGCCTTTTTAATAACATTCCACAGAAACCCAGCCAAATGGTCAATCAGCTCATGACAATTGGTATGGAGCTCATTACAGTGGTTATTGGGATGTAAATAGTGTCACACCTCTGGCTGATGTCTCTGTGGAAAACCCTGTTTATGAAATGAATACTTTTGTTATGTTACTTGCCAGTGAGTGTCCCCATTTGATAAAAAGGTCTTTTGATATTTTAAGGTTAAAACCACACCCAGTGTTGGAATGGGATAAATTGGATTTGGGCTTCAACGTACACTTCAGTCCAAACTTCAACATGATGACTGAGCCAAAAAACTAAAACAAAATTGTGTGCACATATTGCAGCGATGAACTGTCTTTCCACAACAGTATTGTTTTGTGTAAATTCTAGATCCCTTGAGCCAACATCTTGCTTCTTGTGACATAACAGAAGATTATATACACTTGCTGTTGTTTTAATGATGTTTAATGACTGTGTTATGGGCCTATAGGTACGATACTTTATTCAAGTTGTTGTTTTAATGATGTTAAAAGACTGTGTTATGGGCCTATAGGTATGATACTCTATTCAAGTTGCATGTGTATCTTTGTGAGAAAGGATCTGTTATAAAATGACCTGTTTCTTTCTCTCGTGCATTGCGTCACTTGCTATTAGCAATGTGTCTAAATGATCAAATACAACTCAGATGAAAGATTTATCTTTGAAATAGAACATTTGTTATTTTAATAATCACAAAAAACATACTCACACACAAATAAACAAGTTAACCGCTTAAAAACCCTGAGGTTAAATAAATAACTATTTACAGAGAGGAGATAAAAGATCCATATTTGAAATTGAACATTTGTTATTTAAATAATCACAAATAAACACACACTCACACACAAATAAACAAGTTAAGCGTATTCCAGCAGGGTTCCAGCAGGGTTCCTGTCACAAGCCGAGGATGGTGCTGACAGCCTGGTTACTCTGCCAGGCTGTCCACATGGTCCTTTACTGGCACGCTGTGCTCATCCACTACCTGAAAAATAATACCAATGCCAGGATACCACCTTCAGGTTTTGTGTGGATATGCTAAGATCTTGCTTCCTCTAACATTCTACACATGACAAAGATATACAATCATCAATAATTAACTGAATACAAAATGAAGCAGAATTATAACCTGCAGGAAATGACATGCCCACAATGAATATAGAATATCTCCACAACCATAAGGGCCATTGTAATAATCTTGGTATCAGATGAAAGCTAACACCTGTGGGATGTCAGAATCAAAATAGATGCCCCGCGGTGGTGTAGCGGTCTACGCACTGGCCGCTAGTGCATGCTGCCCACCGGGGCCGGGGTTCGTATCCCGGCTCGCCAGATCCAGATATGGCCGAGGCACACGGGAAGCGGCATATTGGCCGGCCGCTTCCGAGGGGGGTATAGGAGTATTTCTGGACTAGGATCCGTCGCGCAACACCGCCCCCTGGGTGCCGGAATAACGGTACTGGGCTCGAGGAGCCAGTCAGCCTAGTCTGCCTGGCGCCCTCCTCTGGGACTGCCGGCCACGGGGTCGTGCGGCGGATCCCATGCAATAGGCAGGGGATAATTGGATGCTAAGTTGGGTTAAATTGGCTACCAAATTGGGTGAAAAAGGGATAAAATCTGAAAAACAAATTTAAAAAAAAAGAATCAAAATAGATGTTACTGTGTAGTAGCAAATAGAGCTAGGACTTTGTATGTAATCAGTATTCCAATGTATGTTTAGTACTTGTGTAGAGTTAGAAGCTAGTATGTGAGCCAGTGACACTTTGGAGAGGTTTTAGTACAGGTATGTCCAGACGGACCACCAAATTGTGCCATTTGGAGAACTTTTGGCACCACCAGTGCCATTTGACCTTTCTCATGTACCAAACTGTAAAACTAATTATATTTCACTGACAGATCACTATAGGTATACTGTTCAGCTCTCCCTCTAGTTAGCTGAATGGTGAATCTTCTGCTTGCTCCGGCAGTACGGGTGAAATGATGAGATCTGACACAATTCAATTTGGTTTTCCTTCTTCCTCTATTAACCCTTGTGTGGTGTTCACTTTTTGGACCCTTTCGTACTCTTCGGGTCAAGTTGACCCGGGACATCATTGGGGTTTTGAAAGCACTTTTCCTGACACGGTGCTCCTAGTCCCAATGGTGACCCGTACAAGGGAGTATGCTCAGGGTGCAAGATAGCCCCAAAATAGCCCATAATATTAAAGAGCGCCTCCTGTGGGCACAAACAGGTACTGTACCCATTAATGCACAATAGGTACTGTGTTCACATTCAAAAGTGTATATTTTGTTCTGGTGGACCTAGGGGGCTGCCCTTTGGAAGGGCTGGAGCAGAGGGTGCCTAATTATAACCCTCAAAGTGTCAGACCCCTGGGAATAGGTGGGGCCGAACGGCAGCATGATGAGTGGAGGCGTTTTTACGCACATGATGCTCCTAACTTCCACTAAACAAAATCCACTATAATAAAGACTTGGTTGTCATAAATCATACTTATCTAGGAAAAATGTAAATGAAACAATGTTTTTATTGATGTTTATTATTTTGAACTTATATTCTCAATTGATTTTCAAAGCATTATAATCAAAGCTGTAAAAAATACAGGTGATGAACAAGAATAATGCTACAAATGCTGAAACACAAAACATGTGGAAGGTACACTGTTTTAGTCACTGAAATAACACTGGTTACAATTGTGTGTGCATGGGCATGTCTGTCTACACAACACATGAAGTACAGCATTTGACAGTATGTGTACCACAAATGTACTTTTTGCAGTTGCTGCATGTGGTCCCTGTCTTTGTGTCCTTTGAGGGTCCACACACCTCGCAGCGCTTCCTCTTTTTGCCATCGGCTGCAGTCTAGAATAATGAAAAGACTTAGTTCAGGATTTTTTTTCCCACCACGTCTCCTAATACTCTAAATCACTCACACACACACACACACACACACACACACACACACACACACAGACACACACACACACACACACACACACACATATTTACATTTACATTGAAAATGTTGGCATTTAGCAGACGCCTTATTTCAAAGCGACTTACATTTACCAAAGCGATCAATACATTTGACTAAGCAAGTGAATCAACACAGACACACACACACACACAAACAACCGCAACAGGACACTTACCTCAGGCACTGGAGATTGTGGTTGTGTGGGTTGTGCAGGTGGAGCATCTGTAATCCTCCTCACTATGGCTAGAGAAGTTGGGGTCCTGGGCATATGTTGTCTCCTTTGGATATGCGGTGTCACCAGTGCCATACCTAGCTCCTCAAGGAAAAGACGTCGTCTTTGGAGCTTCCTTTGGTTCCAGTCTGGGTTGACTGCCATCCAGATTGAAAATGCATTGTAGGCTGAAACATCCAGGATGTTGAAGAAGATCACGAGAGGCCACCGTAGAGTTCTTCTTTGGCAGCTGTAGCAGGCCAGCAGCTTGTCCAGGTTGTCTACTCCACCTTTGGTGGCGTTGTAGTCAAGTATGACCTCTGGCTTACGGTCCTCCCGGCCACTGATTCTTCCATCCCTATGTAGAGTGCTCATGAGCATCACATTCTTGCCCTTTTTTGGTATGTAAGACACCAGGGTAGTGTTGGCTGTAAACACAAAGTTGGAGGAATGGACTGGCCTGTTCTTCACATTTAGAAACTGGGGTGGGAGCTCCGTCTTGTTTTTTCGGACTGTTCCAACCATTGTCACCTTTCGTTTGAGAAGTTCCTGTCCCAGGCTGTAGGATGTAAAGAAATTATCACAGGTGATGTTATGGCCACTGAGGCCCTGTGACATATCCAACACCACTCGTGTCCCCTTGTTTCTCTCAGGGGCTCCTCCCTCTGGCTTCCCTGTATAAATTTGCATGTTCCATGCATACGATGAAACGGCATCACAGGCAACCCAGATTTTTATTCCGTACCTTGCTGGTTTGGAGGGCATATACTGCCTGAAGGGGCAACGACCTCTAAACCCCACAAGCCGTTCATCCACAGTTAGATTGGGCCCAGGGTTGTAAAGAAGTGGAAGCCGGTCCACACACTTGTCCCACACCGTGCGGATTGCAGCCAACTTGTCCCTACGCCGTCTAACAGGTCTTGATTCCCGGTCATCAAACCTGATGACCCTCAAGTAGATATGGAAGCTCTTCAGAGACATTGTGGTTCTAAAAATTGCTCTCCCTGTCTCCACATCCCACAGACTTTCAGTCGACTCCCCTCTTGACCTATAGACACCTGCTAGGATGAGGATCCCAAAATAGGCCTGTAAGTGTGTGTTGTCCATTTCTTTCCACTCCTCCCCGAAAACACGTCTCCCCTCAAGGTTGGTCATATCAAGAATTATTTTCTGAATTGAATCAGTAATCAGCAGCTCAAAGGATGACTTGATATCGTCAACGTGAGTCACTGCCAATCGTGTGGGCCCTGGTACCATCCTTATAATGTTAGCAGCTGAGCGGGGGGGCTCTCTCATTGGGGATGAAGACCATTCAATTTGGCCATTCTTGGACAAATATGTGTGGGCTCCTGCAGTGGCTGGCTGTGGGACTCCTGCAGTGGCTGGCTGTGGGGCTCCTGCAGTGGCTGGCTGTGGGGCTCCTGCAGTGGCTGGCTGTGGGGCTCCTGCAGTGGCTGGCTGCGGGGCTCTTCCAGTGGCTGGCTGCGGGGCTCTTCCAGTGGCTGGCTGTGGGGCTCCTGCAGTGGCTGGCTGTGGGGCTCCTGCAGTGGCTGGCTGTGGGGCTCTTCCAGTGGCTGGCTGTGGGGCTCTTCCAGTGGCTGGCTGTGGGGATCCTTCTGCTGCATGTTCAGAGTGAAACTCATCTCCAAATTCACTTTCAGAATCAGAATACTCTGAATTAATTTCTACATTATCCTCATCTGAAACATCCTCCCCCCCTTCAACTTCACTATGTTGCTCACTCTCTTCAAATAGTATCTCCACGGCCCTCTGAACACTGAATCTTTTCTTCATGTTGCTGGTGGAGGATTGTAGTTGAAATGACCTATACACTGGGATGGAGAGCTATTTCTCTCTTTTATCCCTCCCATGATGTGCAGGTGCAGTACAATGTTATTATACATTTTTTTACAACATTGCAATTCAAAGGGTAAAAAGTGCGAGAGCAGACAGCTTCTCGGCGCGGGAAAGCCAGAGCAGACGGCTTCTTGTGCAGGTGTGAGGAGTCCAGTACAATATTATTCTTTATTATTATTATACAATGTTGCATTTCAAAGGGTAAAGAGTGCGAGAGCAGACGGCTTCTCGGCACGGGAAAGACAGAGCAGAGGTGTGTGAGTGAGTGAGTGAGTGTCAGTGTGAGTGTGTGTATGTTTCTGTGTCTCTGTGTATCCGGGTCAAAATGACCCGAACACCTTATGAAGGACATAAATGTGTTGGGGTATTGTAGGATGTGTAAAAAAATAAAATGATTTTTGTTTTTTGTTTTTCATATAAAATGAGCCAAGGCCATGGAGTTTCAGATTGATAAAATGTATTCTTGTACCATTTCTCTTTAAGTAAAAATTGAAAACGGGTCAAGTTGACCCGAACACCACACAAGGGTTAAACAGATTGTAAAACTGAAAACACATTGATCTATTAGTACATGTAAATAATTAACAGTGAACGAACTAACAGAAAAGATTTAACAAACTACACAATCATTCCGAGCTCAACTTACCAACTCCCATCTCTCTGTACAACTGATCTCCCGTTTCCCCTGTCACCCAGATCACACTCATTAAGCCTGCCCCCATTTCTATCTAAGCCAATCACTCTCCTCATGCATACTCTTAACCAATCACAAATCAACAAATAAAATAACCCCCAAATGAACTACCCTCCAATGGATTAGCCAAACACCTCCCACTTGGTCCATTGGTCCTTTATGCCTAAATGGACCACAACTTTCCCTCTCTTTAATAAAGTTATTTTACTGCTCCTCCACGGGAAGCAGCACGACCACCCGCCTGACGTCTCGGTTGAGCGTTGGGAAGAGATCGCGGCCTTCGCTCCTTCTTCGTCCTGAAGCCCCCACTCCTAGAGCAGGCTGGCTTAGGCAAGCCCTCACTCTTACGTCCCGAACCAGCCCCTTTTCGTCTGGCCTCGCTTCCACCACCCGCCCCAGGCGGAATTGCCCCCTTAGGGCATTTTGGTCAGCCAACCAGACCACGTCTCCCACGGCCACATTTCGGGCTTCTCTGTGCCACTTGGTGCGGATGAGAAGTCCGGGCCCAGCTAGTTGACTCCACTGTCGCCAAAACCGTCCCACTTCTTCCTGGACGCCGAGGCTAATTCCGCTTCTTGTCTCCCTCAGACGAGTAGCCTCCCACTTTGCGTCTTCTGGAGCCCTCCTGCAAAACAACCACTGCCTAACAGCTCGCCGGACCCACCCAACTACCCGAATGAGCCTGCCTATTTCACTGAAGCGTTCTGGCTCAATCAGGTCCATGAGAGCAGCGCCCCAAAGCCTCTCCCTCTCATGCTCGAGGTCCCTGGATCTCTCCGATCCTGTTCGCGTAGAATGTTTGGTAGCCGTAGCTTTCCTTTTGAATGGCCCCCATGACGGTCTGGCTGTCCACGAAATGAAACCATCTCTCAACGCCCAGTCGACCTTGCTTCTCCCAGAAGCCCTTAAGCCTGGATGCGATTACGGCCCCACACAGTTCGGATTTAACGACATCCCCCTTCTGAGTTATCAGCGTCAATTTGGCCTTTGACTCGACCAGCCTTACAGCCACTCCCCTGGATGTTTCCTCGCTCAGCTGATCAGGCAGCACCAACACCTCTGACTCTGGCTCCACATTGGCCCTCGTTTCTGCAGGCTGGCCCTCTTTGCTCCTCCCACTTTGACCCGACTGGATCCGTGGTTCCGGAGCGAAACCTCCAGCGTTGAGCGTCCTCTCGATTCCCTCCGTGATGCTCCTCAGCTCTCTCCTGTCGCCATGAGACGCTAGAATGTCGTCTACGTAGGTGTCCTCCTCAAGCGCTCTCCGCTCTTCTCCTAGGTGGGCGAACTCTGGCAGCCCTGCCGTCTCCCTCATGGCCAGCTGGGCGATGCCTCCGGCTGGCTTGTCCCCGATGTTGACGCGGGTAATTGCGTAGGTTTTGATCTTCTTTTCCTCTGCGAGAGTCATCTCTTTCCCGCCCGGCTGACAATTTCCGCAGCGACACCCTCCGCATTTTGGCTCGCACGCGGCGCCGATGCTATCCCAGCTCCACCAGACCCCTTTGCTGCTTGCAGCTGTTCTCCCGGTCTTTTTATGACCTTGCGGCTTCTGGTCTCCATCCTCTTCTTTGGCGCTGGGCGTCTTGCAGGGGATCTCCTCAAATCTTACTGCCTCCGTTCTCAGAGAACGCGCAAAGTGCGTCTGGGAGTTGTGTGCAGATCTTTCCCAACTTTCAAACAGGTCTGGGTGCGTTCCTCCCACGGTCTTCCCCAGAGGCCCGTCCCACAGCACTAAGTCTCCCGTCCTTCTTATCCACCGTGGAGCGAGTCGTCCCTCTCGATGGCTGATCAAGAGCTCGATTTTCTCAGGTCGGACCAGCTCTTTCTTCTCGACCCCAGGGAAGAACTTACAGAGTCGCTCTGGACTGATGACCTTGTCTGCACGAGCGATTGTGTCGAGCCCGTAGCATACCATCTCGTGGGGACTCCATCTGTTGTTGCTCCACGCCCTGACCTTTAGCAGGTATTTGTTAGTCTTGACCCTGACCTTCATTCCACCGACCCCCTGCACAGTCAGTGTTACTTGCCTCCGCTCCAGTTGGAGCCGATCGGCGGCCCGGTTGGTGATATAATTTGTGTCGGAGGCGAGGTCTATGAGGGTTCCCAGGGCATTTCCTGCTTCTGTTTTGACTATCAATGTCATCATTAGTACTGGATGTTCCTCTGGCCCATTCTCCGTGAAGAGACCCCCGCCTTCTGCGCCCGTGCTTAGCGTCATCGAAGCCTTACTGGTGAATGCGTCCTTCACCCTCCTTTCCTGTTCAGGGTTGAGTCCCAAAGAGTCCAGGAATTCCCGTTGCTTGTCAGAGAACCCTGGCCCTGTCTTCTTCCCCTCACTCCACTTGGGACACAGAAGGTAGTGATGACTCGCCCCTCCTTCATTCTGCTTGCACATTCTGCACAGGTACCGGTTACTACACTCTCCGTCGGCGCCGTGCATGCCCAAACATTTCTGACAGGCTTTGCTTTGCCTTGCTATGGCTCGTTTCTCTGCCAGACTGACACTCTTGAACTTTTGGCAGAAGAATATTTTGCCACCGTGCTGATCGCTTCCACAGATGTCACACTCTTCTCTTCTTTCCGAGTTCCTGCCCGTGACTCTGGTTTCACCTCGATGTTCCTCCTCTTCTTCATCTACCGGTGAGTCTCTCTCCGTGGCCCTCGTGAATGCCCTCTTCTCCCATCTCTCTGGCCTCTCCGGTGTTCCCCCAGAGGTCTCCGTGGAGCCTCGGATTCGCGCCATCCCCTCGAGGATTACTTCCTGCCTTTTCAGAAACAGAAGAAGAGCATCGAACCGCTTGTCTGGGGCGACTTGGTATTTGGGTTCGGTTACAAAGGTAATCCAGCCTTCCTGCACGCGATCTGGCAGTTTGCTCTCGATGGCCTTAATTATAAGTGGGTTCTTCATAGCGCCCACTTCTCCTAAGTCAGTCAGGTCCATGAGGGCTCTTTCCACTGCCTGAATAAGGTCGATTGCTTTCCTCGGCTGGTTTCCTTTTACCGCTGGCATTCTTTCCAATTCCTCAATAATTTGCAGCGCGATGGTTGCCTTGTCTCCAAACCGATTCTCCAAGGCTTTGAATACGTCCTCCGCTGAGCGGTAGCTCGAGAGTTTGAGCTCCTCGAAAACCCTTCGGTCTATGCTCTCTAGGAGGTGGAGTTTCTTCACCTCTGGTGACCCCGATGGGTCATACACCCGCTGAACACAGGCAGCCTTGTTGGAGGGAGTTTGATCTTGGAGATGGCTCCAGTGCGGTTGCCTCCATGTGGCGCTCTCCAGCCCTGCCTCCCGGGCTTGTTCCCATGCTTCCCGCTGAGCCTCCAGTAGTTTGGCGCGCTCTTGAGCGGCTATTTCTGCTGCCTTCAACTCAATCACGGCCGCCTTCTGCCTTGCCTCAGCGATCTCTTCTTCGGCCCCCAATTTCACTTTTGCTGTCTCCTTCTCAAACTCGGCCACGCTATCAGCTGACTTCAGTCTTGCCTCAGCGGCTTTCCTTTCCAGCTTGGCAATAGCTTCTTTATTTTCTCTATATGTCGCTCGATCTTTGGCCTCTTCTTCGGCGAGACCGTCGGCCCTTTTCCTCTCATCTTCGGCGAGAACGTCGGCCCTTTTCCTCTCATCTTCGGCGAGAGCGTCGGCCCTTTTCCTCTCATCTTCGGCGAGAGCGTCGGCCCTTTTCCTCTCATCTTCGGCGAGAGCGTCGGCCCTTTTCCTCTCATCTTCGGCGAGAACGTCGGCCCTTTTCCTCTCATCTTCGGCGAGAGCGTTGGCCCTTTTCCTCTCATCTTCGGCGAGAGCGTCGGCCCTTTTCCTCTCATCTTCGGCGAGAGCGTCGGCCCTTTTCCTCTCATCTTCGGCGAGAGCGCCGGCCCTTTTCCTCTCATCTTCGGCGAGAGCGTCGGTGGCCATTTGCTTTGCTGCGGCGGCCTTGTCGGCCATTTTGTCAGTATTCTTCTTCTCAATTCTTCCAAATTCAGTCACATACTTTTCCCAAAGTTCATCCCTTTTTTCCTCCAGCTCCTCTAGTGACTTTCTCGTGTTGCACGCCTCAACTACAGGGATCCACTCCCCCCAGCTTGATAGCAGACTTCGCGCTTTGATGATGAGGTTCTCTGTGAGTGTGCTTCGTTCTCTACAAACGTCGTGGGTTGCCTCTTCTAGACTGATCCTCTTCGCGCCTTCGTGACTCCGTTCTGCCCGTCTAATTGTGGATGAAAGTTCGATTCCCGCGAACCTCGTCCACATGTTGGCCTTTAAGACGTGGCCGACCTGTTCAACCTTCTGAGCTCTCTCCTCAGCGGCATTGGTGATGTCTTGAAGAAGCCCGCCCCCATTTCTATCTAAGCCAATCACATCTCAAACCTGTCTCAGGTTCCTGACTTGTTTTGGTCTGCAAACCTTCCTCATAATTGTCGTCTGCAGAGTTTAAGTCTTTCGCGTTTGACAGGAGCGCTATCCATTCGCGTTTCATGTCATCTTCGCCCATCAATGCCACTGACCTGATGATATGGCGATATCTTCTCTCAAAAGTGACTGCCAACTTTTCCCTTTCGATCTTCAGTGCCTCCATTCTGCCTGTGACTCAGAAATAACTTGTGTGTACCTGTTTCGTCTTTCTATCTTATATCTTCAGCCCTCTCTGACTCCCTGAGCTGATTTGCGCTGGTCCTTGCACTTCCTTAACTAGTCTTCGGCAGCGGAACCAGGTTCACCGTGGGGTCATCCCAGGGATACTGCTAAAAATAAAATAATAAAGTGGGAGAGGATTTTCCTCCCCCCGGCGACTTAATACCCAGGTACACACAAACCTATTTTAATGCAAACAGTCAATGGAGTCACGGAGAAGAGTGCTGGGTGTGGGTAGCTCTCCGGGTAGCTGCAACTAGCTCGCAATTCCTTTCTTGGTGGGTCTTGTAGGTTAGCCTAGCTGGCTGTGGATTCTTGCAGTTGGGTTAACCAGTTGAAGCTAGCCGTGGATTGTTTCACTCCGTTGCCGGCCTAGCTAGCTGTAGCTTTGAGTGCTATAAGCTCTACCGCGTGCCTGCTGCGCTATTGCGACAACAGGGCTAACGCTAGCTTAGTTTGCTAATGCTACGCTGGCTAGCAAGTGGCTAGTTAGCTACAGTTGCGGGCGCCACGGCTCCGTTGCCGGCCTAGTTAGCTGTAGCTTTGAGTGCTATAAGCTCTACCGCGTGCCTGCTACGCTATTGCGACAACAGGGCTAACGCTAGCTTAGTTTGCTAATGCTACGCTGGCTAGCAAGTGGCTAGTTAGCTACAGTTGCGGGCGCCGCGGCTCCATTGCCGGCTGGCGGCTGCGTCACTAACCTGACCAGGCTTTAGCTTGCTCTTGTCTCCGGTGAATGGATCCTTGTCCTCCCGGAGCTTCTGTTGCGTCCAACCGTGCTTGTTTTTTCCTTAGCTAACTGACGGTCCGTCCTCCTGCGGTCATCAGCGGGTGTTTTACAATTGTTCAGCTCTCCCTCTAGTTAGCTGAATGGTGAATCTTCTGCTTGCTCCGGCAGTACGGGTGAAATGATGAGATCTGACACAATTCAATTTGGTTTTCCTTCTTCCTCTATTAAACAGATTGTAAAACTGAAAACACATTGATCTATTAGTACATGTAAATAATTAACAGTGAACGAACTAACAGAAAAGATTTAACAAACTACACAATCATTCCGAGCTCAACTTACCAACTCCCATCTCTCTGTACAACTGATCTCCCGTTTCCCCTGTCACCCAGATCACACTCATTAAGCCCGCCCCCATTTCTATCTAAGCCAATCACTCTCCTCATGCATACTCTTAACCAATCACAAATCAACAAATAAAATAACCCCCAAATGAACTACCCTCCCATGGATTAGCCAAACATATACATTCCATCCAAATTCAACTGTTTTCTCACTTGTTTTGAAAAGTAAACCATTCACCTCTATACATTTTCTCACTCAAAGAAAATCATACAAAGAAAATGAAGTTTGACTCAGATTTATTGTCAAAGTGAGAATATACAGAATTACAATGAAAGCAAACTTTGAAATATGAAACAGAAAATATAATCAAACATACAAAAAAAACAAAACTTGACATTTCAGAAATAACAGGTAAAAACACATCAGAAGTATATACAATGTCTGCCACTCAGTCATTTGCACCTGCATTTGCACTTTCTTCACCACAAGAATGTTTCCTGGATAGGATTTCACTATGAGGTGAATAGTGAAATAAGATACATTTTTATCTAATCATGAAAATAGGTTGAACTATCCCGTTAAAAACCATGATATCTGTGACCCCTAAACAGTCTGATACTCCAACCCTACTCCTACATTTAAGAGCAGGAATTCTGGTCTTGATCGGGGATGTTGACGGTACCACTGTAAGTTGTTGACATTGCCTTCATAGTTACAGGAGAGAGTGACGTCTGATCCTTGGAGGACATTCACCTCAGTTCTCACCGGCTGTATTGAATCCTCAAGACTATGATCTGCAACACATTCATATGGTCATTATGTTGTAAAGTTATTCCTGATGATGTTTTAATGGTAAACTGACAATCTGGATTTGATGCACCTCATGAGAAGATTTTGATGTAGAATTGTATGTGAATTATTAGTTATCTGATCGAAAACTACTTATACAATAATTCAATTGTAATGTTATCTTACTTCTAACAACATGAATATTTAAAAACTTACCAAGAAATGTTGAGAGGAGCAAAAACAATATGAGCAACATCCTGACGAAGCTTGGAAACAGACTGACAGCTAGAGACAGTGAGAGCTGAGTAGACAGTCCAACCACACGCACGCATGCACACACGCACACACACACACACACACACACACACACACACACACACACACACTATTGTAACTGTGTTTGCATACAAGCCTGATTTACTTTTAAAGTTACAGCACTGTATCTGCCTTGTTTGATATTTCTCTGTTGATAAGGATCATGGTAATTCTGAACAGCAAACCTGCATCTAAATGTATGTGTGTCAATTGGCATGTTTTTGTACAGTGTCTCTGGGTTTCCTGTCACTGTGGGCTGCAGGGCGCAGTAGTAGAGAGCAGAGTCTGTCACTTCAGCAGAGGAGATCTCCAGATCCACACGTTTCTGTTCTTTGTCATGTGTGATGTTCAGAAACAAACTTTCTTTTTCTGATGAAAGAAGAGAGTCTAAAGTTTTGGTAGATATGTTCAATGTTTATGTAGTCCGAAAAGTCAATATTTGGTGGGTCTTCAAAGTTCAGCGAAAATGCCCCAAAAGTCTGGCAGTGTGGAGCTCTCCGCTCTGAACATGGCTGGCAGTCAAAGAGTTAAGAGCTCTTAGAGAAGCAAGATACAAAGCAAAGCTCTACCTCAGTTCTGAGGGGTTACTGAGGGGTACACATACTAATAATACAACAATAAGGAAGACCAGATATTATCACTTCTCATCAACACAAACACATTTCCATCAGTGGGGTGGAAGCTGTAATGTTTGCACTTTTATTTCGAAAAATGAGAATACATTTCAATGAAAATCAATGACACACTGGCTAGTCAACTAACACAGCTTGTTTTGTGAGCCTGCTATTAATGTAAAGTATATATTTTAGTTAACTAGGTAGCAGTAGGGATTACTCACCAAACCCACTGCATTACAATATATTGGCTTGTCTAGCGAATTTATTCAGATGACTCAGGGTCGATCACTCTCTATGCTTGGGAGTCAAATGAATTGCCTGACCCAGCTGAAACCACTTTACACTTTACAAGTGTTCTGGGTCCTTTGTGTAACAGATGAACGAGGCACCTAGCAGACATCCTGTCTGTGATCAAATCGACAAACCCCTTTTTTCCTTGCTATTACATTTGAATGTTTCAGTAGTTGGGTGTATAGTCATGTTTGATCTTATTTTAATGTATGTTTTATGAGTAGTGTGTTGTTGTAATTTTCATTATTGTGAGATGTTTCTTTCCAGTATTTTGTTGTGCCTTTTTAATAACATTCCACAGAAACCCAGCCAAATGGTCAATCAGCTCATGACAATTGGTATGGAGCTCATTACAGTGGTTATTGGGATGTAAATAGTGTCACACCTCTGGCTGATGTCTCTGTGGAAAACACTGTTTATGAAATGAATACTTTTGTTGTGTTACTTGCCAGTGAGTGTCCCCATTTGATAAAAAGGTCTTTTGATATTTTAAGGTTAAAACCACACCCAGTGTTCGAATGGGATCAATTGGATTTGGGCTTCAACGTACACTTCAGTCCAAACTTCAACATGATGACTGAGCCAAAAAACTAAAACAAAATTGTGCGCACATATTGCAGCGATGAACTGTCTTTCCACAACAGTATTGTTTTGTGTAAATTCTAGATCCCTTGAGCCAACATCTTGCTTCTTGTGACATAACAGCAGATTATATACACTTGCTGTTGTTTTAATGATGTTTAATGACTGTGTTATGGGCCTATAGGTACGATACTTTATTCAAGTTGTTGTTTTAATGATGTTTAAAGACTGTGTTATGGGCCTATAGGTATGATACTCTATTCAAGTTGCATGTGTATCTTTGTGAGAAAGGATCTGTTATAAAATGATCAGACCTGTTTCTTTCTCTCGTGCATTGCGTCACTTGCTATTAGCAATGTGTCTAAATGATCAAATACAACTCAGATGAAAGATTTATATTTGAAATAGAACATTTGTTATTTTAATAATCACAAAAAACATACTCACACACAAATAAACTAGTTAACCGCTTAAAAACCCTGAGGTTAAATAAATAACTATTTACAGAGAGGAGATAAAAGATCCATATTTGAAATTGAACATTTGTTATTTAAATAATCACAAATAAACACACACTCACACACAAATAAACAAGTTAAGCGTATTCCAGCAGGGTTCCAGCAGGGTTCCTGTCACAAGCCGAGGATGGTGCTGACAGCCTGGTTACTCTGCCAGGCTGTCCACATGGTCCTTTCCTGGCACGCTGTGCTCATCCACTGCCTGAAAAATAATACCAATACCAGGATACCACCTTCAGGTTTTGTGTGGATATGCTCAGATCTTGCTTCCTCTAACATTCTACACATGACAAAGATATACAATCATCAATAATTAACTGAATACAAAATGAAGCAGAATTATAACCTGCAGGAAATGACATGCCCACAATGAATATAGAATATCTCCACAACCATAAGGGCCATTGTAATAATCTTGGTATCAGATGAAAGCTAACACCTGTGGGATGTCAGAATCAAAATAGATGTTACTGTGTAGTAGCAAATAGAGCTAGGACTTTGTATGTAATCAGTATTCCAATGTATGTTTAGTACTTGTGTAGTTAGAAGCTAGTATGTGAGCCAGTGACACTTTGGAGAGGTTTTGCATGGCATTTGCACCTGCATTTGCACTTTCTTCACCACAAGAATGTTTCCTGGATAGGATTTCACTATGAGGTGAATAGTGAAATAAGATACATTTTTATCTAATCATGAAACTAGGTTGAACTATCCCGTTAAAAACCATGATATCTGTGACCCCTAAACAGTCTGATACTCCAACCCTACTCCTACACTTAAGAGCCGGAATTCTGGTCTTGATCGGGGATGTTGACGGTACCACTGTAAGTTGTTGACATTGCCTTCATAGTTACAGGAGAGAGTGACGTCTGATCCTTGGAGGACATTCACCTCAGTTCTCACCGGCTGTATTGAATCCTCAAGACTATGATCTGCAACACATTCATATGGTCATTATGTTGTAAAGTTATTCCTGATGATGTTTTAATGGTAAACTGACAATCTGGATTTGATGCACCTCATGAGAAGATTTTGATGTAGAATTGTATGTGAATTATTAGTTATCTGATCGAAAACTACTTATACAATAATTCAATTGTAATGTTATCTTACTTCTAACAACATGAATATTTAAAAACTAACCAAGAAATGTTGAGAGGAGCAAAAACAATATGAGCAACATCCTGACGAAGCTTGGAAACAGACTGACAGCAAGAGACAGTGAGAGCTGAGTAGACAGTCCAACCACACGCACGCATGCACACACGCACACACACACACACACACACACACACACACACACACACACACACACACACACACACACTATTGTAACTGTGTTTGCATACAAGCCTGATTTACTTTTAAAGTTACAGCACTGTATCTGCCTTGTTTGATATTTCTCTGTTGATAAGGATCATGGTAATTCTGAACAGCAAACCTGCATCTAAATGTATGTGTGTCAATTGGCATGTTTTTGTACAGTGTCTCTGGGTTTCCTGTCACTGTGGGCTGCAGGGCGCAGTAGTAGAGAGCAGAGTCTGTCACTTCAGCAGAGGAGATCTCCAGATCCACACGTTTCTGTTCTTTGTCATGTGTGATGTTCAGAAACAAACTTTCTTTTTCTGATGAAAGAAGAGAGTCTAAAGTTTTGGTAGATATGTTCAATGTTTATGTAGTCCGAAAAGTCAATATTTGGTGGGTCTTCAAAGTTCAGCGAAAATGCCCCAAAAGTCTGGCAGTGTGGAGCTCTCCGCTCTGAACATGGCTGGCAGTCAAAGAGTTAAGAGCTCTTAGAGAAGCAAGATACAAAGCAAAGCTCTACCTCAGTTCTGAGGGGTTACTGAGGGGTACACATACTAATAATACAACAATAAGGAAGACCAGATATTATCACTTCTCATCAACACAAACACATTTCCATCAGTGGGGTGGAAGCTGTAATGTTTGCACTTTTATTTCGAAAAATGAGAATACATTTCAATGAAAATCAATGACACACTGGCTAGTCAACTAACACAGCTTGTTTTGTGAGCCTGCTATTAATGTAAAGTATATATTTTAGTTAACTAGGTAGCCGTAGGGATTACTCACCAAACCCACTGCATTACAATATATTGGCTTGTCTAGCGAATTTATTCAGATGACTCAGGGTCGATCACTCTCTATGCTTGGGAGTCAAATGAATTGCCTGACCCAGCTGACACCACTTTACACGTTTACAAGTGTTCTGGGTCCTTTGTGTTACAGATGAATGAGGCACCTAGCAGACATCCTGTCTGTGATCAAATCGACAAACCCCTTTTTTCCTTGCTATTACATTTGAATGTTTCAGTAGTTGGGTGTATAGTCATGTTTGATCTTATTTTAATGTATGTTTTATGAGTAGTGTGTTGTTGTCATTTTCATTATTGTGAGATGTTTCTTTCCAGTATTTTGTTGTGCCTTTTTAATAACATTCCACAGAAACCCAGCCAAATGGTCAATCAGCTCATGACAATTGGTATGGAGCTCATTACAGTGGTTATTGGGATGTAAATAGTGTCACACCTCTGGCTGATGTCTCTGTGGAAAACACTGTTTATGAAATGAATACTTTTGTTGTGTTACTGTCACAGTTTAGAGTGAACACCCCTAAACCTTCCCGGCACAGAATATGTAATTCTCCAACACACACCCTCACACAGAAGACCAAGACGAGCGTATGAAAACAATCATCTTTATTACAAATTTCCTATTACACATTGCTAAAATCCATATAAATTAACTACTTTAAAATGAGGGTTTGGGGGAAGGCGCACACGACAGACAACAGAGCTCAGGTGCGTGGGGCAGGCTCTCCTCCTCAACGCTACCCCACAAAAATCAAACCAAAGAAATAAACAAAGAGTCTCTATTTGCCTGAGGTTGAAACGAGGCCTGTCGTCGTGACGTCGGCGGGGCTCCGCCTCCGAGAATCCCCAAGCTCACTGGTATCCAGAGCGACTCGGCAGTAGAGTGATTTTCCCCAGCGATTTCCCAGTAGAGTCCCCCCCCGCCAGCAACCACCGTCGGCTCGGCTAGTCCTCGGCTCGGCTAGTCCCCCGTCAGCAACCACCGTCGGCTCGGCTCCACCGAGTAGTCCGCCGTCGGCAGCCACCACTCGACCAGGCAGTCAATCCGCCACACAGGCACTCCACTAACTGCAATATCGGTTTGTCATATACGAAACAGTATGTGTCCACTCACGACAATACGACCCCCATGTCTCCCTTGCTTCTCTTCTAAAGTCCAGGGTTTTTAAAGGGCGCAGCAGCCAATCCGCTCGTTAGTGCAGTAAATCGCAAAACCCAGGGCAGCTGTGCCCATAAACATTTCCCGCGAACCTCCCCTGATTAGTCCCATTTTCATCTCGTGACACTCACCCCCCCGTTATCCATAGTCGTCCCGACTATTAGGAGCTAAGCGCCTCCCGATATCTAAGTGGAGGCTGTCGATTCAGCCTTCTGGGCCTACCCAGTCCTTCCCCCTCCCCGGCCAGAGGTGCAACCTCACGTCCACCCCCCTCCTCAGCTAGGGGTACAATCTCCTCACCTCTACCATCCTGACCTCCTATGGGAGCAGCAGGCAGGGCAGCTGAAAGAGCGACCTCGACGGACTCACATCAGGAGTAGAATGAAGCATGTTATAAACACGTTGTCGTCTTTTGATGACGTCATCACCGGGTCCTTCCGGAGCTATGTTCTGGAACTCCGCCCACTTAACTCGGGTACATTTCTTAAAAATAAAAGCTTGTTTAAGCATTTAGAAATACTACATTTGGATAAAGTAACGCAAATGATATGCAACTACATAATTCTTATAATATCCTAATTATTGTGGTGAAAGACTGCTGCACTGCATAAGGGGACATATAATTGATTGTACACAAATAATCTTGCAAGGCTAAACATGATTACTACCACTGTACTCAGCAACACTTCTAGAATATGGATCAAGTGAGTTTCAACCATGAGGTGTGACATACAGCTGTGTCTTGTCGTGTAATTTCTACTAATTAATCAATAATAAAGATACACGTGAGTTGCTAGGCTCACAAGAACTTACCACTAAGGTACACGATGTGATGAAACAAAGTCTCCTCAGTTTATTAAGAGCTCTTAGAGAAGCAAGATACAAAGCAAAGCTCTACCTCAGTTCTGAGGGGTTACTAAGGGGTACAAATACTAATAATACAACAATAAGGAAGACAAGATATTATCACTTCTCATCAACACAAACCCATGTCCATCAGTGGGGTGGAAGCTGTTTAATGTTTGCACTTTTATTTCGAAAAATGAGAATACATTTCAATGAAAATCAATGACACACTGGCTTGTCAACTAACACAGCTTGTTTTGTGAGCCTGCTATTAATGTAAAGTATATTTTAGTTAACTAGGTAGCAGTAGGGATTACTCACCAAACCCACTGCATTACAATATATTGGCTTGTCTAGCGAATTTATTCAGATGACTTAGGGTCGATCACTCTCTATGCTTGGGAGTCAAATGAATTGCCTGACCCAGCTGAAACCACTTTACACTTTACAAGTGTTCTGGGTCCTTTGTGTTACAGATGAACGAGGCACCTAGCAGACATCCTGTCTGTGATCAAATCGACAAACCCCTTTTTTCCTTGCTATTACATTTGAATGTTTCAGTAGTTGGGTGTATAGTCATGTTTGATCTTATTTTAATGTATGTTTTATGAGTAGTGTGTTGTTCTCATTTTCATTATTGTGAGATGTTTCTTTCCAGTATTTTGTTGTGCCTTTTTAATAACATTCCACAGAAACCCAGCCAAATGGTCAATCAGCTCATGACAATTGGTATGGAGCTCATTACAGTGGTTATTGGGATGTAAATAGTGTCACACCTCTGGCTGATGTCTCTGTGGAAAACCCTGTTTATGAAATGAATACTTTTGTTATGTTACTTGCCAGTGAGTGTCCCCATTTGATAAAAAGGTCTTTTGATATTTTAAGGTTAAAACCACACCCAGTGTTGGAATGGGATAAATTGGATTTGGGCTTCAACGTACACTTCAGTCCAAACTTCAACATGATGACTGAGCCAAAAAACTAAAACAAAATTGTGTGCACATATTGCAGCGATGAACTGTCTTTCCACAACAGTATTGTTTTGTGTAAATTCTAGATCCCTTGAGCCAACATCTTGCTTCTTGTGACATAACAGAAGATTATATACACTTGCTGTTGTTTTAATGATGTTTAATGACTGTGTTATGGGCCTATAGGTACGATACTTTATTCAAGTTGTTGTTTTAATGATGTTAAAAGACTGTGTTATGGGCCTATAGGTATGATACTCTATTCAAGTTGCATGTGTATCTTTGTGAGAAAGGATCTGTTATAAAATGACCTGTTTCTTTCTCTCGTGCATTGCGTCACTTGCTATTAGCAATGTGTCTAAATGATCAAATACAACTCAGATGAAAGATTTATCTTTGAAATAGAACATTTGTTATTTTAATAATCACAAAAAACATACTCACACACAAATAAACAAGTTAACCGCTTAAAAACCCTGAGGTTAAATAAATAACTATTTACAGAGAGGAGATAAAAGATCCATATTTGAAATTGAACATTTGTTATTTAAATAATCACAAATAAACACACACTCACACACAAATAAACAAGTTAAGCGTATTCCAGCAGGGTTCCAGCAGGGTTCCTGTCACAAGCCGAGGATGGTGCTGACAGCCTGGTTACTCTGCCAGGCTGTCCACATGGTCCTTTACTGGCACGCTGTGCTCATCCACTACCTGAAAAATAATACCAATGCCAGGATACCACCTTCAGGTTTTGTGTGGATATGCTAAGATCTTGCTTCCTCTAACATTCTACACATGACAAAGATATACAATCATCAATAATTAACTGAATACAAAATGAAGCAGAATTATAACCTGCAGGAAATGACATGCCCACAATGAATATAGAATATCTCCACAACCATAAGGGCCATTGTAATAATCTTGGTATCAGATGAAAGCTAACACCTGTGGGATGTCAGAATCAAAATAGATGCCCCGCGGTGGTGTAGCGGTCTACGCACTGGCCGCTAGTGCATGCTGCCCACCGGGGCCGGGGTTCGTATCCCGGCTCGCCAGATCCAGATATGGCCGAGGCACACGGGAAGCGGCATATTGGCCGGCCGCTTCCGAGGGGGGTATAGGAGTATTTCTGGACTAGGATCCGTCGCGCAACACCGCCCCCTGGGTGCCGGAATAACGGTACTGGGCTCGAGGAGCCAGTCAGCCTAGTCTGCCTGGCGCCCTCCTCTGGGACTGCCGGCCACGGGGTCGTGCGGCGGATCCCATGCAATAGGCAGGGGATAATTGGATGCTAAGTTGGGTTAAATTGGCTACCAAATTGGGTGAAAAAGGGATAAAATCTGAAAAACAAATTTAAAAAAAAAGAATCAAAATAGATGTTACTGTGTAGTAGCAAATAGAGCTAGGACTTTGTATGTAATCAGTATTCCAATGTATGTTTAGTACTTGTGTAGAGTTAGAAGCTAGTATGTGAGCCAGTGACACTTTGGAGAGGTTTTAGTACAGGTATGTCCAGACGGACCACCAAATTGTGCCATTTGGAGAACTTTTGGCACCACCAGTGCCATTTGACCTTTCTCATGTACCAAACTGTAAAACTAATTATATTTCACTGACAGATCACTATAGGTATACTGTTCAGCTCTCCCTCTAGTTAGCTGAATGGTGAATCTTCTGCTTGCTCCGGCAGTACGGGTGAAATGATGAGATCTGACACAATTCAATTTGGTTTTCCTTCTTCCTCTATTAACCCTTGTGTGGTGTTCACTTTTTGGACCCTTTCGTACTCTTCGGGTCAAGTTGACCCGGGACATCATTGGGGTTTTGAAAGCACTTTTCCTGACACGGTGCTCCTAGTCCCAATGGTGACCCGTACAAGGGAGTATGCTCAGGGTGCAAGATAGCCCCAAAATAGCCCATAATATTAAAGAGCGCCTCCTGTGGGCACAAACAGGTACTGTACCCATTAATGCACAATAGGTACTGTGTTCACATTCAAAAGTGTATATTTTGTTCTGGTGGACCTAGGGGGCTGCCCTTTGGAAGGGCTGGAGCAGAGGGTGCCTAATTATAACCCTCAAAGTGTCAGACCCCTGGGAATAGGTGGGGCCGAACGGCAGCATGATGAGTGGAGGCGTTTTTACGCACATGATGCTCCTAACTTCCACTAAACAAAATCCACTATAATAAAGACTTGGTTGTCATAAATCATACTTATCTAGGAAAAATGTAAATGAAACAATGTTTTTATTGATGTTTATTATTTTGAACTTATATTCTCAATTGATTTTCAAAGCATTATAATCAAAGCTGTAAAAAATACAGGTGATGAACAAGAATAATGCTACAAATGCTGAAACACAAAACATGTGGAAGGTACACTGTTTTAGTCACTGAAATAACACTGGTTACAATTGTGTGTGCATGGGCATGTCTGTCTACACAACACATGAAGTACAGCATTTGACAGTATGTGTACCACAAATGTACTTTTTGCAGTTGCTGCATGTGGTCCCTGTCTTTGTGTCCTTTGAGGGTCCACACACCTCGCAGCGCTTCCTCTTTTTGCCATCGGCTGCAGTCTAGAATAATGAAAAGACTTAGTTCAGGATTTTTTTTCCCACCACGTCTCCTAATACTCTAAATCACTCACACACACACACACACACACACACACACACACACACACGCACACACACATATTTACATTTACATTGAAAATGTTGGCATTTAGCAGACGCCTTATTTCAAAGCGACTTACATTTACCAAAGCGATCAATACATTTGACTAAGCAAGTGAATCAACACAGACACACACACACACACAAACAACCGCAACAGGACACTTACCTCAGGCACTGGAGATTGTGGTTGTGTGGGTTGTGCAGGTGGAGCATCTGTAATCCTCCTCACTATGGCTAGAGAAGTTGGGGTCCTGGGCATATGTTGTCTCCTTTGGATATGCGGTGTCACCAGTGCCATACCTAGCTCCTCAAGGAAAAGACGTCGTCTTTGGAGCTTCCTTTGGTTCCAGTCTGGGTTGACTGCCATCCAGATTGAAAATGCATTGTAGGCTGAAACATCCAGGATGTTGAAGAAGATCACGAGAGGCCACCGTAGAGTTCTTCTTTGGCAGCTGTAGCAGGCCAGCAGCTTGTCCAGGTTGTCTACTCCACCTTTGGTGGCGTTGTAGTCAAGTATGACCTCTGGCTTACGGTCCTCCCGGCCACTGATTCTTCCATCCCTATGTAGAGTGCTCATGAGCATCACATTCTTGCCCTTTTTTGGTATGTAAGACACCAGGGTAGTGTTGGCTGTAAACACAAAGTTGGAGGAATGGACTGGCCTGTTCTTCACATTTAGAAACTGGGGTGGGAGCTCCGTCTTGTTTTTTCGGACTGTTCCAACCATTGTCACCTTTCGTTTGAGAAGTTCCTGTCCCAGGCTGTAGGATGTAAAGAAATTATCACAGGTGATGTTATGGCCACTGAGGCCCTGTGACATATCCAACACCACTCGTGTCCCCTTGTTTCTCTCAGGGGCTCCTCCCTCTGGCTTCCCTGTATAAATTTGCATGTTCCATGCATACGATGAAACGGCATCACAGGCAACCCAGATTTTTATTCCGTACCTTGCTGGTTTGGAGGGCATATACTGCCTGAAGGGGCAACGACCTCTAAACCCCACAAGCCGTTCATCCACAGTTAGATTGGGCCCAGGGTTGTAAAGAAGTGGAAGCCGGTCCACACACTTGTCCCACACCGTGCGGATTGCAGCCAACTTGTCCCTACGCCGTCTAACAGGTCTTGATTCCCGGTCATCAAACCTGATGACCCTCAAGTAGATATGGAAGCTCTTCAGAGACATTGTGGTTCTAAAAATTGCTCTCCCTGTCTCCACATCCCACAGACTTTCAGTCGACTCCCCTCTTGACCTATAGACACCTGCTAGGATGAGGATCCCAAAATAGGCCTGTAAGTGTGTGTTGTCCATTTCTTTCCACTCCTCCCCGAAAACACGTCTCCCCTCAAGGTTGGTCATATCAAGAATTATTTTCTGAATTGAATCAGTAATCAGCAGCTCAAAGGATGACTTGATATCGTCAACGTGAGTCACTGCCAATCGTGTGGGCCCTGGTACCATCCTTATAATGTTAGCAGCTGAGCGGGGGGGCTCTCTCATTGGGGATGAAGACCATTCAATTTGGCCATTCTTGGACAAATATGTGTGGGCTCCTGCAGTGGCTGGCTGTGGGACTCCTGCAGTGGCTGGCTGTGGGGCTCCTGCAGTGGCTGGCTGTGGGGCTCCTGCAGTGGCTGGCTGTGGGGCTCCTGCAGTGGCTGGCTGCGGGGCTCTTCCAGTGGCTGGCTGCGGGGCTCTTCCAGTGGCTGGCTGTGGGGCTCCTGCAGTGGCTGGCTGTGGGGCTCCTGCAGTGGCTGGCTGTGGGGCTCTTCCAGTGGCTGGCTGTGGGGCTCTTCCAGTGGCTGGCTGTGGGGATCCTTCTGCTGCATGTTCAGAGTGAAACTCATCTCCAAATTCACTTTCAGAATCAGAATACTCTGAATTAATTTCTACATTATCCTCATCTGAAACATCCTCCCCCCCTTCAACTTCACTATGTTGCTCACTCTCTTCAAATAGTATCTCCACGGCCCTCTGAACACTGAATCTTTTCTTCATGTTGCTGGTGGAGGATTGTAGTTGAAATGACCTATACACTGGGATGGAGAGCTATTTCTCTCTTTTATCCCTCCCATGATGTGCAGGTGCAGTACAATGTTATTATACATTTTTTTACAACATTGCAATTCAAAGGGTAAAAAGTGCGAGAGCAGACAGCTTCTCGGCGCGGGAAAGCCAGAGCAGACGGCTTCTTGTGCAGGTGTGAGGAGTCCAGTACAATATTATTCTTTATTATTATTATACAATGTTGCATTTCAAAGGGTAAAGAGTGCGAGAGCAGACGGCTTCTCGGCACGGGAAAGACAGAGCAGAGGTGTGTGAGTGAGTGAGTGAGTGTCAGTGTGAGTGTGTGTATGTTTCTGTGTCTCTGTGTATCCGGGTCAAAATGACCCGAACACCTTATGAAGGACATAAATGTGTTGGGGTATTGTAGGATGTGTAAAAAAATAAAATGATTTTTGTTTTTTGTTTTTCATATAAAATGAGCCAAGGCCATGGAGTTTCAGATTGATAAAATGTATTCTTGTACCATTTCTCTTTAAGTAAAA
This sequence comes from Nansenia antarctica, assembly GCF_963989245.1. Lineage (NCBI taxonomy): Eukaryota > Metazoa > Chordata > Actinopteri > Argentiniformes > Microstomatidae > Nansenia > Nansenia antarctica. Next base: position 9,255,993 of record NC_137686.1, on the reverse strand, counting down.
ATTGAAAACGGGTCAAGTTGACCCGAACACCACACAAGGGTTAAACAGATTGTAAAACTGAAAACACATTGATCTATTAGTACATGTAAATAATTAACAGTGAACGAACTAACAGAAAAGATTTAACAAACTACACAATCATTCCGAGCTCAACTTACCAACTCCCATCTCTCTGTACAACTGATCTCCCGTTTCCCCTGTCACCCAGATCACACTCATTAAGCCTGCCCCCATTTCTATCTAAGCCAATCACTCTCCTCATGCATACTCTTAACCAATCACAAATCAACAAATAAAATAACCCCCAAATGAACTACCCTCCAATGGATTAGCCAAACACCTCCCACTTGGTCCATTGGTCCTTTATGCCTAAATGGACCACAACTTTCCCTCTCTTTAATAAAGTTATTTTACTGCTCCTCCACGGGAAGCAGCACGACCACCCGCCTGACGTCTCGGTTGAGCGTTGGGAAGAGATCGCGGCCTTCGCTCCTTCTTCGTCCTGAAGCCCCCACTCCTAGAGCAGGCTGGCTTAGGCAAGCCCTCACTCTTACGTCCCGAACCAGCCCCTTTTCGTCTGGCCTCGCTTCCACCACCCGCCCCAGGCGGAATTGCCCCCTTAGGGCATTTTGGTCAGCCAACCAGACCACGTCTCCCACGGCCACATTTCGGGCTTCTCTGTGCCACTTGGTGCGGATGAGAAGTCCGGGCCCAGCTAGTTGACTCCACTGTCGCCAAAACCGTCCCACTTCTTCCTGGACGCCGAGGCTAATTCCGCTTCTTGTCTCCCTCAGACGAGTAGCCTCCCACTTTGCGTCTTCTGGAGCCCTCCTGCAAAACAACCACTGCCTAACAGCTCGCCGGACCCACCCAACTACCCGAATGAGCCTGCCTATTTCACTGAAGCGTTCTGGCTCAATCAGGTCCATGAGAGCAGCGCCCCAAAGCCTCTCCCTCTCATGCTCGAGGTCCCTGGATCTCTCCGATCCTGTTCGCGTAGAATGTTTGGTAGCCGTAGCTTTCCTTTTGAATGGCCCCCATGACGGTCTGGCTGTCCACGAAATGAAACCATCTCTCAACGCCCAGTCGACCTTGCTTCTCCCAGAAGCCCTTAAGCCTGGATGCGATTACGGCCCCACACAGTTCGGATTTAACGACATCCCCCTTCTGAGTTATCAGCGTCAATTTGGCCTTTGACTCGACCAGCCTTACAGCCACTCCCCTGGATGTTTCCTCGCTCAGCTGATCAGGCAGCACCAACACCTCTGACTCTGGCTCCACATTGGCCCTCGTTTCTGCAGGCTGGCCCTCTTTGCTCCTCCCACTTTGACCCGACTGGATCCGTGGTTCCGGAGCGAAACCTCCAGCGTTGAGCGTCCTCTCGATTCCCTCCGTGATGCTCCTCAGCTCTCTCCTGTCGCCATGAGACGCTAGAATGTCGTCTACGTAGGTGTCCTCCTCAAGCGCTCTCCGCTCTTCTCCTAGGTGGGCGAACTCTGGCAGCCCTGCCGTCTCCCTCATGGCCAGCTGGGCGATGCCTCCGGCTGGCTTGTCCCCGATGTTGACGCGGGTAATTGCGTAGGTTTTGATCTTCTTTTCCTCTGCGAGAGTCATCTCTTTCCCGCCCGGCTGACAATTTCCGCAGCGACACCCTCCGCATTTTGGCTCGCACGCGGCGCCGATGCTATCCCAGCTCCACCAGACCCCTTTGCTGCTTGCAGCTGTTCTCCCGGTCTTTTTATGACCTTGCGGCTTCTGGTCTCCATCCTCTTCTTTGGCGCTGGGCGTCTTGCAGGGGATCTCCTCAAATCTTACTGCCTCCGTTCTCAGAGAACGCGCAAAGTGCGTCTGGGAGTTGTGTGCAGATCTTTCCCAACTTTCAAACAGGTCTGGGTGCGTTCCTCCCACGGTCTTCCCCAGAGGCCCGTCCCACAGCACTAAGTCTCCCGTCCTTCTTATCCACCGTGGAGCGAGTCGTCCCTCTCGATGGCTGATCAAGAGCTCGATTTTCTCAGGTCGGACCAGCTCTTTCTTCTCGACCCCAGGGAAGAACTTACAGAGTCGCTCTGGACTGATGACCTTGTCTGCACGAGCGATTGTGTCGAGCCCGTAGCATACCATCTCGTGGGGACTCCATCTGTTGTTGCTCCACGCCCTGACCTTTAGCAGGTATTTGTTAGTCTTGACCCTGACCTTCATTCCACCGACCCCCTGCACAGTCAGTGTTACTTGCCTCCGCTCCAGTTGGAGCCGATCGGCGGCCCGGTTGGTGATATAATTTGTGTCGGAGGCGAGGTCTATGAGGGTTCCCAGGGCATTTCCTGCTTCTGTTTTGACTATCAATGTCATCATTAGTACTGGATGTTCCTCTGGCCCATTCTCCGTGAAGAGACCCCCGCCTTCTGCGCCCGTGCTTAGCGTCATCGAAGCCTTACTGGTGAATGCGTCCTTCACCCTCCTTTCCTGTTCAGGGTTGAGTCCCAAAGAGTCCAGGAATTCCCGTTGCTTGTCAGAGAACCCTGGCCCTGTCTTCTTCCCCTCACTCCACTTGGGACACAGAAGGTAGTGATGACTCGCCCCTCCTTCATTCTGCTTGCACATTCTGCACAGGTACCGGTTACTACACTCTCCGTCGGCGCCGTGCATGCCCAAACATTTCTGACAGGCTTTGCTTTGCCTTGCTATGGCTCGTTTCTCTGCCAGACTGACACTCTTGAACTTTTGGCAGAAGAATATTTTGCCACCGTGCTGATCGCTTCCACAGATGTCACACTCTTCTCTTCTTTCCGAGTTCCTGCCCGTGACTCTGGTTTCACCTCGATGTTCCTCCTCTTCTTCATCTACCGGTGAGTCTCTCTCCGTGGCCCTCGTGAATGCCCTCTTCTCCCATCTCTCTGGCCTCTCCGGTGTTCCCCCAGAGGTCTCCGTGGAGCCTCGGATTCGCGCCATCCCCTCGAGGATTACTTCCTGCCTTTTCAGAAACAGAAGAAGAGCATCGAACCGCTTGTCTGGGGCGACTTGGTATTTGGGTTCGGTTACAAAGGTAATCCAGCCTTCCTGCACGCGATCTGGCAGTTTGCTCTCGATGGCCTTAATTATAAGTGGGTTCTTCATAGCGCCCACTTCTCCTAAGTCAGTCAGGTCCATGAGGGCTCTTTCCACTGCCTGAATAAGGTCGATTGCTTTCCTCGGCTGGTTTCCTTTTACCGCTGGCATTCTTTCCAATTCCTCAATAATTTGCAGCGCGATGGTTGCCTTGTCTCCAAACCGATTCTCCAAGGCTTTGAATACGTCCTCCGCTGAGCGGTAGCTCGAGAGTTTGAGCTCCTCGAAAACCCTTCGGTCTATGCTCTCTAGGAGGTGGAGTTTCTTCACCTCTGGTGACCCCGATGGGTCATACACCCGCTGAACACAGGCAGCCTTGTTGGAGGGAGTTTGATCTTGGAGATGGCTCCAGTGCGGTTGCCTCCATGTGGCGCTCTCCAGCCCTGCCTCCCGGGCTTGTTCCCATGCTTCCCGCTGAGCCTCCAGTAGTTTGGCGCGCTCTTGAGCGGCTATTTCTGCTGCCTTCAACTCAATCACGGCCGCCTTCTGCCTTGCCTCAGCGATCTCTTCTTCGGCCCCCAATTTCACTTTTGCTGTCTCCTTCTCAAACTCGGCCACGCTATCAGCTGACTTCAGTCTTGCCTCAGCGGCTTTCCTTTCCAGCTTGGCAATAGCTTCTTTATTTTCTCTATATGTCGCTCGATCTTTGGCCTCTTCTTCGGCGAGACCGTCGGCCCTTTTCCTCTCATCTTCGGCGAGAACGTCGGCCCTTTTCCTCTCATCTTCGGCGAGAGCGTCGGCCCTTTTCCTCTCATCTTCGGCGAGAGCGTCGGCCCTTTTCCTCTCATCTTCGGCGAGAGCGTCGGCCCTTTTCCTCTCATCTTCGGCGAGAACGTCGGCCCTTTTCCTCTCATCTTCGGCGAGAGCGTTGGCCCTTTTCCTCTCATCTTCGGCGAGAGCGTCGGCCCTTTTCCTCTCATCTTCGGCGAGAGCGTCGGCCCTTTTCCTCTCATCTTCGGCGAGAGCGCCGGCCCTTTTCCTCTCATCTTCGGCGAGAGCGTCGGTGGCCATTTGCTTTGCTGCGGCGGCCTTGTCGGCCATTTTGTCAGTATTCTTCTTCTCAATTCTTCCAAATTCAGTCACATACTCTTCCCAAAGTTCATCCCTTTTTTCCTCCAGCTCCTCTAGTGACTTTCTCGTGTTGCACGCCTCAACTACAGGGATCCACTCCCCCCAGCTTGATAGCAGACTTCGCGCTTTGATGATGAGGTTCTCTGTGAGTGTGCTTCGTTCTCTACAAACGTCGTGGGTTGCCTCTTCTAGACTGATCCTCTTCGCGCCTTCGTGACTCCGTTCTGCCCGTCTAATTGTGGATGAAAGTTCGATTCCCGCGAACCTCGTCCACATGTTGGCCTTTAAGACGTGGCCGACCTGTTCAACCTTCTGAGCTCTCTCCTCAGCGGCATTGGTGATGTCTTGAAGAAGCCCGCCCCCATTTCTATCTAAGCCAATCACATCTCAAACCTGTCTCAGGTTCCTGACTTGTTTTGGTCTGCAAACCTTCCTCATAATTGTCGTCTGCAGAGTTTAAGTCTTTCGCGTTTGACAGGAGCGCTATCCATTCGCGTTTCATGTCATCTTCGCCCATCAATGCCACTGACCTGATGATATGGCGATATCTTCTCTCAAAAGTGACTGCCAACTTTTCCCTTTCGATCTTCAGTGCCTCCATTCTGCCTGTGACTCAGAAATAACTTGTGTGTACCTGTTTCGTCTTTCTATCTTATATCTTCAGCCCTCTCTGACTCCCTGAGCTGATTTGCGCTGGTCCTTGCACTTCCTTAACTAGTCTTCGGCAGCGGAACCAGGTTCACCGTGGGGTCATCCCAGGGATACTGCTAAAAATAAAATAATAAAGTGGGAGAGGATTTTCCTCCCCCCGGCGACTTAATACCCAGGTACACACAAACCTATTTTAATGCAAACAGTCAATGGAGTCACGGAGAAGAGTGCTGGGTGTGGGTAGCTCTCCGGGTAGCTGCAACTAGCTCGCAATTCCTTTCTTGGTGGGTCTTGTAGGTTAGCCTAGCTGGCTGTGGATTCTTGCAGTTGGGTTAACCAGTTGAAGCTAGCCGTGGATTGTTTCACTCCGTTGCCGGCCTAGCTAGCTGTAGCTTTGAGTGCTATAAGCTCTACCGCGTGCCTGCTGCGCTATTGCGACAACAGGGCTAACGCTAGCTTAGTTTGCTAATGCTACGCTGGCTAGCAAGTGGCTAGTTAGCTACAGTTGCGGGCGCCACGGCTCCGTTGCCGGCCTAGTTAGCTGTAGCTTTGAGTGCTATAAGCTCTACCGCGTGCCTGCTACGCTATTGCGACAACAGGGCTAACGCTAGCTTAGTTTGCTAATGCTACGCTGGCTAGCAAGTGGCTAGTTAGCTACAGTTGCGGGCGCCGCGGCTCCATTGCCGGCTGGCGGCTGCGTCACTAACCTGACCAGGCTTTAGCTTGCTCTTGTCTCCGGTGAATGGATCCTTGTCCTCCCGGAGCTTCTGTTGCGTCCAACCGTGCTTGTTTTTTCCTTAGCTAACTGACGGTCCGTCCTCCTGCGGTCATCAGCGGGTGTTTTACAATTGTTCAGCTCTCCCTCTAGTTAGCTGAATGGTGAATCTTCTGCTTGCTCCGGCAGTACGGGTGAAATGATGAGATCTGACACAATTCAATTTGGTTTTCCTTCTTCCTCTATTAAACAGATTGTAAAACTGAAAACACATTGATCTATTAGTACATGTAAATAATTAACAGTGAACGAACTAACAGAAAAGATTTAACAAACTACACAATCATTCCGAGCTCAACTTACCAACTCCCATCTCTCTGTACAACTGATCTCCCGTTTCCCCTGTCACCCAGATCACACTCATTAAGCCCGCCCCCATTTCTATCTAAGCCAATCACTCTCCTCATGCATACTCTTAACCAATCACAAATCAACAAATAAAATAACCCCCAAATGAACTACCCTCCCATGGATTAGCCAAACATATACATTCCATCCAAATTCAACTGTTTTCTCACTTGTTTTGAAAAGTAAACCATTCACCTCTATACATTTTCTCACTCAAAGAAAATCATACAAAGAAAATGAAGTTTGACTCAGATTTATTGTCAAAGTGAGAATATACAGAATTACAATGAAAGCAAACTTTGAAATATGAAACAGAAAATATAATCAAACATACAAAAAAAACAAAACTTGACATTTCAGAAATAACAGGTAAAAACACATCAGAAGTATATACAATGTCTGCCACTCAGTCATTTGCACCTGCATTTGCACTTTCTTCACCACAAGAATGTTTCCTGGATAGGATTTCACTATGAGGTGAATAGTGAAATAAGATACATTTTTATCTAATCATGAAAATAGGTTGAACTATCCCGTTAAAAACCATGATATCTGTGACCCCTAAACAGTCTGATACTCCAACCCTACTCCTACATTTAAGAGCAGGAATTCTGGTCTTGATCGGGGATGTTGACGGTACCACTGTAAGTTGTTGACATTGCCTTCATAGTTACAGGAGAGAGTGACGTCTGATCCTTGGAGGACATTCACCTCAGTTCTCACCGGCTGTATTGAATCCTCAAGACTATGATCTGCAACACATTCATATGGTCATTATGTTGTAAAGTTATTCCTGATGATGTTTTAATGGTAAACTGACAATCTGGATTTGATGCACCTCATGAGAAGATTTTGATGTAGAATTGTATGTGAATTATTAGTTATCTGATCGAAAACTACTTATACAATAATTCAATTGTAATGTTATCTTACTTCTAACAACATGAATATTTAAAAACTTACCAAGAAATGTTGAGAGGAGCAAAAACAATATGAGCAACATCCTGACGAAGCTTGGAAACAGACTGACAGCTAGAGACAGTGAGAGCTGAGTAGACAGTCCAACCACACGCACGCATGCACACACGCACACACACACACACACACACACACACACACACACACACACACACACACACACTATTGTAACTGTGTTTGCATACAAGCCTGATTTACTTTTAAAGTTACAGCACTGTATCTGCCTTGTTTGATATTTCTCTGTTGATAAGGATCATGGTAATTCTGAACAGCAAACCTGCATCTAAATGTATGTGTGTCAATTGGCATGTTTTTGTACAGTGTCTCTGGGTTTCCTGTCACTGTGGGCTGCAGGGCGCAGTAGTAGAGAGCAGAGTCTGTCACTTCAGCAGAGGAGATCTCCAGATCCACACGTTTCTGTTCTTTGTCATGTGTGATGTTCAGAAACAAACTTTCTTTTTCTGATGAAAGAAGAGAGTCTAAAGTTTTGGTAGATATGTTCAATGTTTATGTAGTCCGAAAAGTCAATATTTGGTGGGTCTTCAAAGTTCAGCGAAAATGCCCCAAAAGTCTGGCAGTGTGGAGCTCTCCGCTCTGAACATGGCTGGCAGTCAAAGAGTTAAGAGCTCTTAGAGAAGCAAGATACAAAGCAAAGCTCTACCTCAGTTCTGAGGGGTTACTGAGGGGTACACATACTAATAATACAACAATAAGGAAGACCAGATATTATCACTTCTCATCAACACAAACACATTTCCATCAGTGGGGTGGAAGCTGTAATGTTTGCACTTTTATTTCGAAAAATGAGAATACATTTCAATGAAAATCAATGACACACTGGCTAGTCAACTAACACAGCTTGTTTTGTGAGCCTGCTATTAATGTAAAGTATATATTTTAGTTAACTAGGTAGCAGTAGGGATTACTCACCAAACCCACTGCATTACAATATATTGGCTTGTCTAGCGAATTTATTCAGATGACTCAGGGTCGATCACTCTCTATGCTTGGGAGTCAAATGAATTGCCTGACCCAGCTGAAACCACTTTACACTTTACAAGTGTTCTGGGTCCTTTGTGTAACAGATGAACGAGGCACCTAGCAGACATCCTGTCTGTGATCAAATCGACAAACCCCTTTTTTCCTTGCTATTACATTTGAATGTTTCAGTAGTTGGGTGTATAGTCATGTTTGATCTTATTTTAATGTATGTTTTATGAGTAGTGTGTTGTTGTAATTTTCATTATTGTGAGATGTTTCTTTCCAGTATTTTGTTGTGCCTTTTTAATAACATTCCACAGAAACCCAGCCAAATGGTCAATCAGCTCATGACAATTGGTATGGAGCTCATTACAGTGGTTATTGGGATGTAAATAGTGTCACACCTCTGGCTGATGTCTCTGTGGAAAACACTGTTTATGAAATGAATACTTTTGTTGTGTTACTTGCCAGTGAGTGTCCCCATTTGATAAAAAGGTCTTTTGATATTTTAAGGTTAAAACCACACCCAGTGTTCGAATGGGATCAATTGGATTTGGGCTTCAACGTACACTTCAGTCCAAACTTCAACATGATGACTGAGCCAAAAAACTAAAACAAAATTGTGCGCACATATTGCAGCGATGAACTGTCTTTCCACAACAGTATTGTTTTGTGTAAATTCTAGATCCCTTGAGCCAACATCTTGCTTCTTGTGACATAACAGCAGATTATATACACTTGCTGTTGTTTTAATGATGTTTAATGACTGTGTTATGGGCCTATAGGTACGATACTTTATTCAAGTTGTTGTTTTAATGATGTTTAAAGACTGTGTTATGGGCCTATAGGTATGATACTCTATTCAAGTTGCATGTGTATCTTTGTGAGAAAGGATCTGTTATAAAATGATCAGACCTGTTTCTTTCTCTCGTGCATTGCGTCACTTGCTATTAGCAATGTGTCTAAATGATCAAATACAACTCAGATGAAAGATTTATATTTGAAATAGAACATTTGTTATTTTAATAATCACAAAAAACATACTCACACACAAATAAACTAGTTAACCGCTTAAAAACCCTGAGGTTAAATAAATAACTATTTACAGAGAGGAGATAAAAGATCCATATTTGAAATTGAACATTTGTTATTTAAATAATCACAAATAAACACACACTCACACACAAATAAACAAGTTAAGCGTATTCCAGCAGGGTTCCAGCAGGGTTCCTGTCACAAGCCGAGGATGGTGCTGACAGCCTGGTTACTCTGCCAGGCTGTCCACATGGTCCTTTCCTGGCACGCTGTGCTCATCCACTGCCTGAAAAATAATACCAATACCAGGATACCACCTTCAGGTTTTGTGTGGATATGCTCAGATCTTGCTTCCTCTAACATTCTACACATGACAAAGATATACAATCATCAATAATTAACTGAATACAAAATGAAGCAGAATTATAACCTGCAGGAAATGACATGCCCACAATGAATATAGAATATCTCCACAACCATAAGGGCCATTGTAATAATCTTGGTATCAGATGAAAGCTAACACCTGTGGGATGTCAGAATCAAAATAGATGTTACTGTGTAGTAGCAAATAGAGCTAGGACTTTGTATGTAATCAGTATTCCAATGTATGTTTAGTACTTGTGTAGTTAGAAGCTAGTATGTGAGCCAGTGACACTTTGGAGAGGTTTTGCATGGCATTTGCACCTGCATTTGCACTTTCTTCACCACAAGAATGTTTCCTGGATAGGATTTCACTATGAGGTGAATAGTGAAATAAGATACATTTTTATCTAATCATGAAACTAGGTTGAACTATCCCGTTAAAAACCATGATATCTGTGACCCCTAAACAGTCTGATACTCCAACCCTACTCCTACACTTAAGAGCCGGAATTCTGGTCTTGATCGGGGATGTTGACGGTACCACTGTAAGTTGTTGACATTGCCTTCATAGTTACAGGAGAGAGTGACATCTGATCCTTGGAGGACATTCACCTCAGTTCTCACCGGCTGTATTGAATCCTCAAGACTATGATCTGCAACACATTCATATGGTCATTATGTTGTAAAGTTATTCCTGATGATGTTTTAATGGTAAACTGACAATCTGGATTTGATGCACCTCATGAGAAGATTTTGATGTAGAATTGTATGTGAATTATTAGTTATCTGATCGAAAACTACTTATACAATAATTCAATTGTAATGTTATCTTACTTCTAACAACATGAATATTTAAAAACTAACCAAGAAATGTTGAGAGGAGCAAAAACAATATGAGCAACATCCTGACGAAGCTTGGAAACAGACTGACAGCAAGAGACAGTGAGAGCTGAGTAGACAGTCCAACCACACGCACGCATGCACACACGCACACACACACACACACACACACACACACACACACACACACACACACACACACACACACACTATTGTAACTGTGTTTGCATACAAGCCTGATTTACTTTTAAAGTTACAGCACTGTATCTGCCTTGTTTGATATTTCTCTGTTGATAAGGATCATGGTAATTCTGAACAGCAAACCTGCATCTAAATGTATGTGTGTCAATTGGCATGTTTTTGTACAGTGTCTCTGGGTTTCCTGTCACTGTGGGCTGCAGGGCGCAGTAGTAGAGAGCAGAGTCTGTCACTTCAGCAGAGGAGATCTCCAGATCCACACGTTTCTGTTCTTTGTCATGTGTGATGTTCAGAAACAAACTTTCTTTTTCTGATGAAAGAAGAGAGTCTAAAGTTTTGGTAGATATGTTCAATGTTTATGTAGTCCGAAAAGTCAATATTTGGTGGGTCTTCAAAGTTCAGCGAAAATGCCCCAAAAGTCTGGCAGTGTGGAGCTCTCCGCTCTGAACATGGCTGGCAGTCAAAGAGTTAAGAGCTCTTAGAGAAGCAAGATACAAAGCAAAGCTCTACCTCAGTTCTGAGGGGTTACTGAGGGGTACACATACTAATAATACAACAATAAGGAAGACCAGATATTATCACTTCTCATCAACACAAACACATTTCCATCAGTGGGGTGGAAGCTGTAATGTTTGCACTTTTATTTCGAAAAATGAGAATACATTTCAATGAAAATCAATGACACACTGGCTAGTCAACTAACACAGCTTGTTTTGTGAGCCTGCTATTAATGTAAAGTATATATTTTAGTTAACTAGGTAGCCGTAGGGATTACTCACCAAACCCACTGCATTACAATATATTGGCTTGTCTAGCGAATTTATTCAGATGACTCAGGGTCGATCACTCTCTATGCTTGGGAGTCAAATGAATTGCCTGACCCAGCTGACACCACTTTACACGTTTACAAGTGTTCTGGGTCCTTTGTGTTACAGATGAATGAGGCACCTAGCAGACATCCTGTCTGTGATCAAATCGACAAACCCCTTTTTTCCTTGCTATTACATTTGAATGTTTCAGTAGTTGGGTGTATAGTCATGTTTGATCTTATTTTAATGTATGTTTTATGAGTAGTGTGTTGTTGTCATTTTCATTATTGTGAGATGTTTCTTTCCAGTATTTTGTTGTGCCTTTTTAATAACATTCCACAGAAACCCAGCCAAATGGTCAATCAGCTCATGACAATTGGTATGGAGCTCATTACAGTGGTTATTGGGATGTAAATAGTGTCACACCTCTGGCTGATGTCTCTGTGGAAAACACTGTTTATGAAATGAATACTTTTGTTGTGTTACTGTCACAGTTTAGAGTGAACACCCCTAAACCTTCCCGGCACAGAATATGTAATTCTCCAACACACACCCTCACACAGAAGACCAAGACGAGCGTATGAAAACAATCATCTTTATTACAAATTTCCTATTACACATTGCTAAAATCCATATAAATTAACTACTTTAAAATGAGGGTTTGGGGGAAGGCGCACACGACAGACAACAGAGCTCAGGTGCGTGGGGCAGGCTCTCCTCCTCAACGCTACCCCACAAAAATCAAACCAAAGAAATAAACAAAGAGTCTCTATTTGCCTGAGGTTGAAACGAGGCCTGTCGTCGTGACGTCGGCGGGGCTCCGCCTCCGAGAATCCCCAAGCTCACTGGTATCCAGAGCGACTCGGCAGTAGAGTGATTTTCCCCAGCGATTTCCCAGTAGAGTCCCCCCCCGCCAGCAACCACCGTCGGCTCGGCTAGTCCTGGTCCTCGGCTCGGCTAGTCCCCCGTCAGCAACCACCGTCGGCTCGGCTCCACCGAGTAGTCCGCCGTCGGCAGCCACCACTCGACCAGGCAGTCAATCCGCCACACAGGCACTCCACTAACTGCAATATCGGTTTGTCATATACGAAACAGTATGTGTCCACTCACGACAATACGACCCCCATGTCTCCCTTGCTTCTCTTCTAAAGTCCAGGGTTTTTAAAGGGCGCAGCAGCCAATCCGCTCGTTAGTGCAGTAAATCGCAAAACCCAGGGCAGCTGTGCCCATAAACATTTCCCGCGAACCTCCCCTGATTAGTCCCATTTTCATCTCGTGACACTCACCCCCCCGTTATCCATAGTCGTCCCGACTATTAGGAGCTAAGCGCCTCCCGATATCTAAGTGGAGGCTGTCGATTCAGCCTTCTGGGCCTACCCAGTCCTTCCCCCTCCCCGGCCAGAGGTGCAACCTCACGTCCACCCCCCTCCTCAGCTAGGGGTACAATCTCCTCACCTCTACCATCCTGACCTCCTATGGGAGCAGCAGGCAGGGCAGCTGAAAGAGCCATGGGAACACGGACAGGGTACCAGGTGTAGTTACGCCAGTCCGGTTTGGGGACCTGGTTGGGGAGCACACTGTCGGTTGGGTCTTGGCTGGGCAGCACGGCAGCCGGGGTCCGCTGGGCGGCTGGGTAGGGGCAGGGCCTCAGGTGGTTCCGGTGGATGGTCCGAACAGGTCCTCCTCCCTCTGGTCGGATACGGAGGACAGGCAGTCCAGACTGGAGTGGTCCTAAAACAACAAAAGGGTTGGGTTGCCATCGAGGGGCCAGCTTACCCTGATCACGCCGGCGAAAGTTCCTCAGGAGCACTCGCTCCCCAGCCACCAATGGAACGTCCTTGGCTCGTCTGTCATACCGTCGTTTGTCCCGCTCCTGTTGGTGCTGGGTCCTTGCCTCGACCTGGCTGTAGGCCCGGCGAAGTTGGTCATGGTGGTGCCGGACCCATCCATCCAGGTCCATCCGTGGCCTCGGGGCCTCTGCACCTACAATGACATCAACAGGGAGACGGGCATGCCTGCCAAACATGACAAAGAACGGGGTGAGCCCAGTGCTACTGTGCTCTGTGTTATTATACGCTTGGAGCAACATGGGTAGGTGATCAGGCCATCGCCTTTGTTGGTCCTCCCCCAGGGACCCCAGGAGAGACAGTAATGTCTGGTTGAAACGTTCGCAGGCCCCATTGCCCTGGGGTCTGTAATGGGTAGTGCGGATCTTCTTACACCCATATAACTCACAGAACTGGGCCACGATCGCCGACTCAAATGCAGCCCCCCGATCACTCAGAATTTTCTCGGGGCATCCCCAATGCTGCACCACCGCTGTCCAGAGGGCCTTCACTGTGGTCTCAGCTGTCTGATCTTTTGTCGGGACTGCCCACCCATATCTGGAAAAAAGATCAGTCATGACAAGCAAATACGGGTAGGTGTCACCGGGTCGACCCAAAGAGAGATAATCGATGGCCACGATTTCTAGGGGATAACTGGTGGTGATCGGCACCAAAGGTGCCCTTACCTCTGGCCCAGGTTTCCTCTGTACACACTGAGGACACTCCATAATCCAATGTCGCACATCCTCCCCCAATCGGGGCCAATAGAAACCCCGCCTTAGGGCTGCTTCAATCCGACCAGCACTCAAGTGACCTAAAGAGGTGTGGTACTTCTCCCATAGGTCGTGCGTCGCCGAGCTGGGCACCAGGATCTGCCACCTCCAGGTGTCCTCGACCGTGTCCCGCACCCTCCGGCCAATGACTCCATCCCGCAGGGCTAATCTGTCCCATTCCCTCCACCACCGCCTCTCCTGTTGGGGAACACCGTCCCGGGCCCTGCCGACAGGCAGCTTGCCCTGACTGAGCCTCTCGGACAAGACTTGGAGGTGTGGGTCCCCCTGTTGGATCTGTCTCCAGTCAGGCCCTCCCTCAACAACCCGTTCCGGCCGTGGTCCTATCTCACACCCAGCTTCCTGGCTCAGACACACCTGCCCCTCAGTCCTAGGGAGTCGGGAGAGAAGGTCAGCATTTTGATTAGAGCGGCCGGGGCGGTACTTTACTTCAAACTGGTAGCAGGCCAATTGGGCCACCCATCGCTGTTCGACTGCCCCTAGCCTTGCAGTGTCTAGGTGTACCAGTGGGTTATTATCTGTATAGACTGTAACATCAGCTCCCCATAGATAGTCCCGAAACTTGTCAGTCATTGCCCACTTCAGTGCTAATAGTTCTAGCTTGAAAGAGCTATGGTTCTGGTCATTTCTCTCTGGGGGAGACAAGCTGCGGCTAGCATAGGCGATGACCCTCTCTTGGCCACCCTGGACTTGGGATAGTACCGCCCCCAAGCCATCAAAGCTAGCGTCGGTATACAGGATGAATGGCTTGGTGAAGTCCGCATATGCTAGGATCGGGGCACTCAGGAGGGCGGCCTTCAGCTGCTCGAACGCTCTCTGGCACTCTGGTGTCCATACCACGGGACGCCCCTTCTTTCCCAGAGTCGCAGTGCCAGTCAGTAAGCCATGGAGTGGGCAGGCGATCTTAGAGAAGGAAGAGATAAAACGTCTGTAATAACCCGCAAAACCAAGGAAGGAGCGTACCTGGGTGGTTGTCTCTGGCCGAGGCCAGTCGCGAACGGCAGCTATCTTTTCAGGGTCAGTGGCAACTCCAGCTTCACTCACCACGTGTCCCAGGTCGGCCACCTCCTTCTGGAGGAATTTGCATTTCGAGGGCTGTAATTTTAATCCATACTTGGCGAGCCGCTGGAACACCTGCTCCAGATGCTGTAAGTGACAGTCAAAGTCAGGGGAATAGATAATAACATCATCTAGATAGATTAAGAGGAAGTCATGTACCTTGTCTCCTAGGCACTTCTGCATAAGTCTCTGAAAGGTGGCCGGGGCATTACAAAGCCCGAACGGCATTCGGGAGAACTCGAAGAGGCCAAGGGGTGTCGTGAACGCCGTCTTTTCCCTGTCCTGGGGGTCAACCTTCACTTGCCAATACCCGGAGGCGAGGTCGAGAGTAGAATACCATGCTGCCTGCTTTAGGCTCGTCAGGGACTCCTCGATACGGGGGAGCGGGAAGGCATCCTTGTGGGTAACTGTATTTAGCCGGCGGTAGTCGACACAGAACCTCCAGGTCCCATCCTTTTTCTTCACCAGGACAATAGGGGCAGCCCAGGGGCTCGAACTCTCTGAGACGACTCCTGAGCTCAACATCCCAGCCAGCAGTTGTCGGAGCTCCGGGTACAGGGTTGGAGGGACAGGCCGGTATCGTTCACGACTTGGTGGGGCAGTCCCGGTAGGGATATGGTGCAGGACAGCATCCGTGCTGCCGTAGTCCTCATCATTGGTTGCGAACACACTGGTCCACTGGGATAAAAGCCCCTCTAGTTTCTGTTGTTGTCCTGGAGTCAGGCCCTCTACGGACGGAAGTTTTACTGGGGGGTGCCCTCCTGGTTTCA
The DNA here is from genome assembly GCF_963989245.1 of Nansenia antarctica. Taxonomy (NCBI): domain Eukaryota; kingdom Metazoa; phylum Chordata; class Actinopteri; order Argentiniformes; family Microstomatidae; genus Nansenia; species Nansenia antarctica. Next base: position 9,240,393 of record NC_137686.1, on the reverse strand, counting down.
GCTGGACAGTCTGGACATCGACCTCGACCTCCCCGGGCCTCTGTTTACGCAACACCAGGTCTCTCTCCCCACAGACCTGGGAGGGGTCGAGGGGGGTCACTGTGGCCAGTGGGCAGCGTCCAGGCAGTTCCAGGGCGTAGGGTTGCAGGTTCAACAGCCGCAATGGGAGCCGCCCTCCCTGTACTCTCACTACAGACCGAGCAATCTGCCACTCTGCCCCCTTGCCACAGTCCTCTACTAAGGCAAGATAATCTTTTGAAGGGCAGCACCCCACCACCCTGGCCCATAAGAGCTTCTCACAGCTGGCGGGAACCCGGTTCTCGTCCCTCTTCATCAGGCGGGCGGTGCCGGTCGTCACTTCGGGCTCGTGGGTCTGGACGACCCGCCTGCAGACCGCAAAGGCCTTCTGCCACTCCCTCCTAGCCTCTCCACTTAAGGTGGAGTTGAACCCTGTGACCCCTTGAGACGCCCCCTGAAACAACTCCTTCCAACAGTGGGCTATCACATTCATACCCAGGATACCTTGGTCTGCACCCAGACATTCGTCTTTAACAATGACTATACCCTTCTCCGGAACCCGTAACCCTCCCACGGTGAAATCTACTACGGCATAGCCTATGTAGGGGATGTTCAAACCATTCGCCGCCTTCAGGGTGAGCCAGTTTAGGTTGGAGGACTCCTGCATTGGTACAGGGCCAAGCCATTTCTGAAAAAAACTGTGACTAAACATGGTTACTTGTGATCCAGTGTCCAACATGCATGGTATTTTTACTCCGCTCACCTCCACTTCCACCCGGGGACATGTCCCCACCACTGCAGACTTCTTAGGGCTCTCTCCTTGGCTGCCCGCATCCCCGACTGCTCGCCCTACAGTAGCCGGGGTTCCTGGTTTAAAGGTACATCTCTCTGGGTGGAACAATAACGTTGGATGTGGCCTGGCTGTCCACACTGTAGGCAGATTGGCCTGCCCTGTCGGTCCCATTGGAACGGCCTCCTATTATTGGGAGCAAGGTGATACTGTCCTCTAATTACCTCTCCTCTTGGCCCAGGTCTCGGTGGGGGAAGGGCCTCGGAGCTGATGGTGGTTTGTCTGACTTCTCTCACTAAGGTCTCCGTCAGTGCGGTCAACTGTTCCTTCATCTCTTGCCTTAGCTCAGCCCGCATGGTCTCCTTCCATCTCTCCAAATCGACAACCGTTGGAGCAGCAGCTGTAGGGGGAACAACAACACGACAGGTCTGACAGTCCCGGGACCTCCCCCCTTTGTCCAATGCCTCAGCCTCCGCACTCACTTCCCGAAAAGTTGCCCCCGGCTGACGCCGTACCAACGTCATGAGCTCTCTCTTTACCTCACCCTCTTTTAGGTTCCTAATGAACTGGTCCTGTAGGGTGGATTCATTCTTAGCCGATCCATCTGGCTCTGCCCTTCGCCACCGGGAGAACAGCTCCCGAGATCGGAGGAGGTACTCCGGCACGGACTCGTCTCCCCTCTGGACACAGTTGAAAAAGCGGGACCGGGCCTCAGCTGCCGGGGTAAGGGCCCCAAACCGTTCCTGTAATACCGTCCACAAAGCAGCAGGGGACTCCCTCTGGCCATCACTACCCAACAGGGCTTCCCTCTTAGCGCGGCCATCCAGTGCACTCATGATAAAGTCCACCTGCTGTCTTTCTGTTAATCCTTGGGCCCTCAGTATTGCCTCCATCAGTGCCTGCCATTCCCCAAACCTAACTTCTCCCTCACCAGTAAACTTGGGGACCCAGGGTGAACACATAAACCATGGCATAGTTACTGGGGTGGACTGGGGTAAGCTCATCCCTACTGAACTAGAGCTCCCTGCTGGCTGTTCTGTTCTATTCTCTTCATCCATGATCACTTGTGTAGGAATGTGTGTTAGGAGAATCCTGCCGACAAACGCCAAAAGAGATGTCACAGTTTAGAGTGAACACCCCTAAACCTTCCCGGCACAGAATATGTAATTCTCCAACACACACCCTCACACAGAAGACCAAGACGAGCGTATGAAAACAATCATCTTTATTACAAATTTCCTATTACACATTGCTAAAATCCATATAAATTAACTACTTTACTAACTGTGTTTGCATACAAGCCTGATTTACTTTTAAAGTTACAGCACTGTATCTGCCTTGTTTGATATTTCTCTGTTGATAAGGATCATGGTAATTCTGAACAGCAAACCTGCATCTAAATGTATGTGTGTCAATTGGCATGTTTTTGTACAGTGTCTCTGGGTTTCCTGTCACTGTGGGCTGCAGGGCGCAGTAGTAGAGAGCAGAGTCTGTCACTTCAGCAGAGGAGATCTCCAGATCCACACGTTTCTGTTCTTTGTCATGTGTGATGTTCAGAAACAAACTTTCTTTTTCTGATGAAAGAAGAGAGTCTAAAGTTTTGGTAGATATGTTCAATGTTTATGTAGTCCGAAAAGTCAATATTTGGTGGGTCTTCAAAGTTCAGCGAAAATGCCCCAAAAGTCTGGCAGTGTGGAGCTCTCCGCTCTGAACATGGCTGGCAGTCAAAGAGTTAAGAGCTCTTAGAGAAGCAAGATACAAAGCAAAGCTCTACCTCAGTTCTGAGGGGTTACTGAGGGGTACACATACTAATAATACAACAATAAGGAAGACCAGATATTATCACTTCTCATCAACACAAACACATTTCCATCAGTGGGGTGGAAGCTGTAATGTTTGCACTTTTATTTCGAAAAATGAGAATACATTTCAATGAAAATCAATGACACACTGGCTAGTCAACTAACACAGCTTGTTTTGTGAGCCTGCTATTAATGTAAAGTATATATTTTAGTTAACTAGGTAGCCGTAGGGATTACTCACCAAACCCACTGCATTACAATATATTGGCTTGTCTAGCGAATTTATTCAGATGACTCAGGGTCGATCACTCTCTATGCTTGGGAGTCAAATGAATTGCCTGACCCAGCTGACACCACTTTACACGTTTACAAGTGTTCTGGGTCCTTTGTGTTACAGATGAATGAGGCACCTAGCAGACATCCTGTCTGTGATCAAATCGACAAACCCCTTTTTTCCTTGCTATTACATTTGAATGTTTCAGTAGTTGGGTGTATAGTCATGTTTGATCTTATTTTAATGTATGTTTTATGAGTAGTGTGTTGTTGTCATTTTCATTATTGTGAGATGTTTCTTTCCAGTATTTTGTTGTGCCTTTTTAATAACATTCCACAGAAACCCAGCCAAATGGTCAATCAGCTCATGACAATTGGTATGGAGCTCATTACAGTGGTTATTGGGATGTAAATAGTGTCACACCTCTGGCTGATGTCTCTGTGGAAAACACTGTTTATGAAATGAATACTTTTGTTGTGTTACTGTCACAGTTTAGAGTGAACACCCCTAAACCTTCCCGGCACAGAATATGTAATTCTCCAACACACACCCTCACACAGAAGACCAAGACGAGCGTATGAAAACAATCATCTTTATTACAAATTTCCTATTACACATTGCTAAAATCCATATAAATTAACTACTTTAAAATGAGGGTTTGGGGGAAGGCGCACACGACAGACAACAGAGCTCAGGTGCGTGGGGCAGGCTCTCCTCCTCAACGCTACCCCACAAAAATCAAACCAAAGAAATAAACAAAGAGTCTCTATTTGCCTGAGGTTGAAACGAGGCCTGTCGTCGTGACGTCGGCGGGGCTCCGCCTCCGAGAATCCCCAAGCTCACTGGTATCCAGAGCGACTCGGCAGTAGAGTGATTTTCCCCAGCGATTTCCCAGTAGAGTCCCCCCCCGCCAGCAACCACCGTCGGCTCGGCTAGTCCTGGTCCTCGGCTCGGCTAGTCCCCCGTCAGCAACCACCGTCGGCTCGGCTCCACCGAGTAGTCCGCCGTCGGCAGCCACCACTCGACCAGGCAGTCAATCCGCCACACAGGCACTCCACTAACTGCAATATCGGTTTGTCATATACGAAACAGTATGTGTCCACTCACGACAATACGACCCCCATGTCTCCCTTGCTTCTCTTCTAAAGTCCAGGGTTTTTAAAGGGCGCAGCAGCCAATCCGCTCGTTAGTGCAGTAAATCGCAAAACCCAGGGCAGCTGTGCCCATAAACATTTCCCGCGAACCTCCCCTGATTAGTCCCATTTTCATCTCGTGACACTCACCCCCCCGTTATCCATAGTCGTCCCGACTATTAGGAGCTAAGCGCCTCCCGATATCTAAGTGGAGGCTGTCGATTCAGCCTTCTGGGCCTACCCAGTCCTTCCCCCTCCCCGGCCAGAGGTGCAACCTCACGTCCACCCCCCTCCTCAGCTAGGGGTACAATCTCCTCACCTCTACCATCCTGACCTCCTATGGGAGCAGCAGGCAGGGCAGCTGAAAGAGCCATGGGAACACGGACAGGGTACCAGGTGTAGTTACGCCAGTCCGGTTTGGGGACCTGGTTGGGGAGCACACTGTCGGTTGGGTCTTGGCTGGGCAGCACGGCAGCCGGGGTCCGCTGGGCGGCTGGGTAGGGGCAGGGCCTCAGGTGGTTCCGGTGGATGGTCCGAACAGGTCCTCCTCCCTCTGGTCGGATACGGAGGACAGGCAGTCCAGACTGGAGTGGTCCTAAAACAACAAAAGGGTTGGGTTGCCATCGAGGGGCCAGCTTACCCTGATCACGCCGGCGAAAGTTCCTCAGGAGCACTCGCTCCCCAGCCACCAATGGAACGTCCTTGGCTCGTCTGTCATACCGTCGTTTGTCCCGCTCCTGTTGGTGCTGGGTCCTTGCCTCGACCTGGCTGTAGGCCCGGCGAAGTTGGTCATGGTGGTGCCGGACCCATCCATCCAGGTCCATCCGTGGCCTCGGGGCCTCTGCACCTACAATGACATCAACAGGGAGACGGGCATGCCTGCCAAACATGACAAAGAACGGGGTGAGCCCAGTGCTACTGTGCTCTGTGTTATTATACGCTTGGAGCAACATGGGTAGGTGATCAGGCCATCGCCTTTGTTGGTCCTCCCCCAGGGACCCCAGGAGAGACAGTAATGTCTGGTTGAAACGTTCGCAGGCCCCATTGCCCTGGGGTCTGTAATGGGTAGTGCGGATCTTCTTACACCCATATAACTCACAGAACTGGGCCACGATCGCCGACTCAAATGCAGCCCCCCGATCACTCAGAATTTTCTCGGGGCATCCCCAATGCTGCACCACCGCTGTCCAGAGGGCCTTCACTGTGGTCTCAGCTGTCTGATCTTTTGTCGGGACTGCCCACCCATATCTGGAAAAAAGATCAGTCATGACAAGCAAATACGGGTAGGTGTCACCGGGTCGACCCAAAGAGAGATAATCGATGGCCACGATTTCTAGGGGATAACTGGTGGTGATCGGCACCAAAGGTGCCCTTACCTCTGGCCCAGGTTTCCTCTGTACACACTGAGGACACTCCATAATCCAATGTCGCACATCCTCCCCCAATCGGGGCCAATAGAAACCCCGCCTTAGGGCTGCTTCAATCCGACCAGCACTCAAGTGACCTAAAGAGGTGTGGTACTTCTCCCATAGGTCGTGCGTCGCCGAGCTGGGCACCAGGATCTGCCACCTCCAGGTGTCCTCGACCGTGTCCCGCACCCTCCGGCCAATGACTCCATCCCGCAGGGCTAATCTGTCCCATTCCCTCCACCACCGCCTCTCCTGTTGGGGAACACCGTCCCGGGCCCTGCCGACAGGCAGCTTGCCCTGACTGAGCCTCTCGGACAAGACTTGGAGGTGTGGGTCCCCCTGTTGGATCTGTCTCCAGTCAGGCCCTCCCTCAACAACCCGTTCCGGCCGTGGTCCTATCTCACACCCAGCTTCCTGGCTCAGACACACCTGCCCCTCAGTCCTAGGGAGTCGGGAGAGAAGGTCAGCATTTTGATTAGAGCGGCCGGGGCGGTACTTTACTTCAAACTGGTAGCAGGCCAATTGGGCCACCCATCGCTGTTCGACTGCCCCTAGCCTTGCAGTGTCTAGGTGTACCAGTGGGTTATTATCTGTATAGACTGTAACATCAGCTCCCCATAGATAGTCCCGAAACTTGTCAGTCATTGCCCACTTCAGTGCTAATAGTTCTAGCTTGAAAGAGCTATGGTTCTGGTCATTTCTCTCTGGGGGAGACAAGCTGCGGCTAGCATAGGCGATGACCCTCTCTTGGCCACCCTGGACTTGGGATAGTACCGCCCCCAAGCCATCAAAGCTAGCGTCGGTATACAGGATGAATGGCTTGGTGAAGTCCGCATATGCTAGGATCGGGGCACTCAGGAGGGCGGCCTTCAGCTGCTCGAACGCTCTCTGGCACTCTGGTGTCCATACCACGGGACGCCCCTTCTTTCCCAGAGTCGCAGTGCCAGTCAGTAAGCCATGGAGTGGGCAGGCGATCTTAGAGAAGGAAGAGATAAAACGTCTGTAATAACCCGCAAAACCAAGGAAGGAGCGTACCTGGGTGGTTGTCTCTGGCCGAGGCCAGTCGCGAACGGCAGCTATCTTTTCAGGGTCAGTGGCAACTCCAGCTTCACTCACCACGTGTCCCAGGTCGGCCACCTCCTTCTGGAGGAATTTGCATTTCGAGGGCTGTAATTTTAATCCATACTTGGCGAGCCGCTGGAACACCTGCTCCAGATGCTGTAAGTGACAGTCAAAGTCAGGGGAATAGATAATAACATCATCTAGATAGATTAAGAGGAAGTCATGTACCTTGTCTCCTAGGCACTTCTGCATAAGTCTCTGAAAGGTGGCCGGGGCATTACAAAGCCCGAACGGCATTCGGGAGAACTCGAAGAGGCCAAGGGGTGTCGTGAACGCCGTCTTTTCCCTGTCCTGGGGGTCAACCTTCACTTGCCAATACCCGGAGGCGAGGTCGAGAGTAGAATACCATGCTGCCTGCTTTAGGCTCGTCAGGGACTCCTCGATACGGGGGAGCGGGAAGGCATCCTTGTGGGTAACTGTATTTAGCCGGCGGTAGTCGACACAGAACCTCCAGGTCCCATCCTTTTTCTTCACCAGGACAATAGGGGCAGCCCAGGGGCTCGAACTCTCTGAGACGACTCCTGAGCTCAACATCCCAGCCAGCAGTTGTCGGAGCTCCGGGTACAGGGTTGGAGGGACAGGCCGGTATCGTTCACGACTTGGTGGGGCAGTCCCGGTAGGGATATGGTGCAGGACAGCATCCGTGCTGCCGTAGTCCTCATCATTGGTTGCGAACACACTGGTCCACTGGGATAAAAGCCCCTCTAGTTTCTGTTGTTGTCCTGGAGTCAGGCCCTCTACGGACGGAAGTTTTACTGGGGGGTGCCCTCCTGGTTTCAGCTGGACAGTCTGGACATCGACCTCGACCTCCCCGGGCCTCTGTTTACGCAACACCAGGTCTCTCTCCCCACAGACCTGGGAGGGGTCGAGGGGGGTCACTGTGGCCAGTGGGCAGCGTCCAGGCAGTTCCAGGGCGTAGGGTTGCAGGTTCAACAGCCGCAATGGGAGCCGCCCTCCCTGTACTCTCACTACAGACCGAGCAATCTGCCACTCTGCCCCCTTGCCACAGTCCTCTACTAAGGCAAGATAATCTTTTGAAGGGCAGCACCCCACCACCCTGGCCCATAAGAGCTTCTCACAGCTGGCGGGAACCCGGTTCTCGTCCCTCTTCATCAGGCGGGCGGTGCCGGTCGTCACTTCGGGCTCGTGGGTCTGGACGACCCGCCTGCAGACCGCAAAGGCCTTCTGCCACTCCCTCCTAGCCTCTCCACTTAAGGTGGAGTTGAACCCTGTGACCCCTTGAGACGCCCCCTGAAACAACTCCTTCCAACAGTGGGCTATCACATTCATACCCAGGATACCTTGGTCTGCACCCAGACATTCGTCTTTAACAATGACTATACCCTTCTCCGGAACCCGTAACCCTCCCACGGTGAAATCTACTACGGCATAGCCTATGTAGGGGATGTTCAAACCATTCGCCGCCTTCAGGGTGAGCCAGTTTAGGTTGGAGGACTCCTGCATTGGTACAGGGCCAAGCCATTTCTGAAAAAAACTGTGACTAAACATGGTTACTTGTGATCCAGTGTCCAACATGCATGGTATTTTTACTCCGCTCACCTCCACTTCCACCCGGGGACATGTCCCCACCACTGCAGACTTCTTAGGGCTCTCTCCTTGGCTGCCCGCATCCCCGACTGCTCGCCCTACAGTAGCCGGGGTTCCTGGTTTAAAGGTACATCTCTCTGGGTGGAACAATAACGTTGGATGTGGCCTGGCTGTCCACACTGTAGGCAGATTGGCCTGCCCTGTCGGTCCCATTGGAACGGCCTCCTATTATTGGGAGCAAGGTGATACTGTCCTCTAATTACCTCTCCTCTTGGCCCAGGTCTCGGTGGGGGAAGGGCCTCGGAGCTGATGGTGGTTTGTCTGACTTCTCTCACTAAGGTCTCCGTCAGTGCGGTCAACTGTTCCTTCATCTCTTGCCTTAGCTCAGCCCGCATGGTCTCCTTCCATCTCTCCAAATCGACAACCGTTGGAGCAGCAGCTGTAGGGGGAACAACAACACGACAGGTCTGACAGTCCCGGGACCTCCCCCCTTTGTCCAATGCCTCAGCCTCCGCACTCACTTCCCGAAAAGTTGCCCCCGGCTGACGCCGTACCAACGTCATGAGCTCTCTCTTTACCTCACCCTCTTTTAGGTTCCTAATGAACTGGTCCTGTAGGGTGGATTCATTCTTAGCCGATCCATCTGGCTCTGCCCTTCGCCACCGGGAGAACAGCTCCCGAGATCGGAGGAGGTACTCCGGCACGGACTCGTCTCCCCTCTGGACACAGTTGAAAAAGCGGGACCGGGCCTCAGCTGCCGGGGTAAGGGCCCCAAACCGTTCCTGTAATACCGTCCACAAAGCAGCAGGGGACGCCCTCTGGCCATCACTACCCAACAGGGCTTCCCTCTTAGCGCGGCCATCCAGTGCACTCATGATAAAGTCCACCTGCTGTCTTTCTGTTAATCCTTGGGCCCTCAGTATTGCCTCCATCAGTGCCTGCCATTCCCCAAACCTAACTTCTCCCTCACCAGTAAACTTGGGGACCCAGGGTGAACACATAAACCATGGCATAGTTACTGGGGTGGACTGGGGTAAGCTCATCCCTACTGAACTAGAGCTCCCTGCTGGCTGTTCTGTTCTATTCTCTTCATCCATGATCACTTGTGTAGGAATGTGTGTTAGGAGAATCCTGCCGACAAACGCCAAAAGAGATGTCACAGTTTAGAGTGAACACCCCTAAACCTTCCCGGCACAGAATATGTAATTCTCCAACACACACCCTCACACAGAAGACCAAGACGAGCGTATGAAAACAATCATCTTTATTACAAATTTCCTATTACACATTGCTAAAATCCATATAAATTAACTACTTTAAAATGAGGGTTTGGGGGAAGGCGCACACGACAGACAACAGAGCTCAGGTGCGTGGGGCAGGCTCTCCTCCTCAACGCTACCCCACAAAAATCAAACCAAAGAAATAAACAAAGAGTCTCTATTTGCCTGAGGTTGAAACGAGGCCTGTCGTCGTGACGTCGGCGGGGCTCCGCCTCCGAGAATCCCCAAGCTCACTGGTATCCAGAGCGACTCGGCAGTAGAGTGATTTTCCCCAGCGATTTCCCAGTAGAGTCCCCCCCCGCCAGCAACCACCGTCGGCTCGGCTAGTCCTGGTCCTCGGCTCGGCTAGTCCCCCGTCAGCAACCACCGTCGGCTCGGCTCCACCGAGTAGTCCGCCGTCGGCAGCCACCACTCGACCAGGCAGTCAATCCGCCACACAGGCACTCCACTAACTGCAATATCGGTTTGTCATATACGAAACAGTATGTGTCCACTCACGACAATACGACCCCCATGTCTCCCTTGCTTCTCTTCTAAAGTCCAGGGTTTTTAAAGGGCGCAGCAGCCAATCCGCTCGTTAGTGCAGTAAATCGCAAAACCCAGGGCAGCTGTGCCCATAAACATTTCCCGCGAACCTCCCCTGATTAGTCCCATTTTCATCTCGTGACATTACTTGCCAGTGAGTGTCCCCATTTGATAAAAAGGTATTTTGATATTTTAAGGTTAAAACCACACCCAGTGTTGGAATGGGATGAATTGGATTTGGGCTTCAACGTACACTTCAGTCCAAACTTCAACATGATGACTGAGCCAAAAAACTAAAACAAAATGGTGTGCACATATTGCAGCGATGAACTGTCTTTCCACAACAGTATTGTTTTGTGTAAATTCTAGATCCCTTGAGCCAACATCTTGCTTCTTGTGACATAACAGAAGATTATATACACTTGCTGTTGTTTTAATGATGTTTAATGACTGTGTTATGGGCCTATAGGTATGATACTTTATTCAAGTTGTTGTTTTAATGATGTTTAAAGACTGTGTTATGGGCCTATAGGTATGATACTCTATTCAAGTTGCATGTGTATCTTTGTGAGAAAGGATCTGTTATAAAATGATCAGACCTGTTTCTTTCTCTCGTGCATTGCGTCACTTGCTATTAGCAATGTGTCTAAATGATCAAATACAACTCAGATGAAAGATTTATATTTGAAATAGAACATTTGTTATTTTAATAATCACAAAAACATACTCACACACAAATAAACAAGTTAACCGCTTAAAAACCCTGAGGTTAAATAAATAACTATTTACAGAGAGGAGATAAAAGATCCATATTTGAAATTGAACATTTGTTATTTCAATAATCACAAATAAACACACACTCACACACAAATAAACAAGTTAAGCGTATTCCAGCAGGGTTCCAGCAGGGTTCCTGTCACCAGCAGGGTTCCTGTCACAAGCCGAGGATGGTGCTGACAGCCTGGTTACTCTGCCAGGCTGTCCACATGGTCCTTTACTGGCACGCTGTGCTCATCCACTACCTGAAAAATAATACCAATGCCAGGATACCACCTTCAGGTTTTGTGTGGATATGCTCAGATCTTGCTTCGTCTAACATTCTACACATGACAAAGATATACAATCATCAATAATTAACTGAATACAAAATGAAGCAGAATTATAACCTGCAGGAAATGACATGCCCACAATGAATATAGAATATCTCCACAACCATAAGGGCCATTGTAATAATCTTGGTATCAGATGAAAGCTAACACCTGTGGGATGTCAGAATCAAAATAGATGTTACTGTGTAGTAGCAAATAGAGCTAGGACTTTGTATGTAATCAGTATTCCAATGTATGTTTAGTACTTGTGTAGAGTTAGAAGCTAGTATGTGAGCCAGTGACACTTTGGAGAGGTTTTAGTACAGGTATGTCCAGACGGACCACCAAATTGTGCCATTTGGAGAACTTTTGGCACCACCAGTGCCATTTGACCTTTCTCATGTACCAGACTGTAAAACTAATTATATTTCACTGACAGATCACTATAGGTATACATTCCATCCAAATTCAACTGTTTTCTCACTTGTTTTGAAAAGTAAACCATTCACCTCTATACATTTTCTCACTCAAAGAAAATCATACAAAGAAAATGAAGTTTGACTCAGATTTATTGTCAAAGTGAGAATATACAGAATTACAATGAAAGCAAACTTTGAAATATGAAACAGAAAATATAATCAAACATACAAAAAAACTAAAACTTGACATTTCAGAAATAACAGGTAAAAACACATCAGAAGTATATACAATGTCTGCCACTCAGTCATTTGCACCTGCATTTGCACTTTCTTCACCACAAGAATGTTTCCTGGATAGGATTTCACTATGAGGTGAATAGTGAAATAAGATACATTTTTATCTAATCATGAAACTAGGTTGAACTATCCCGTTAAAAACCATGATATCTGTGACCCCTAAACAGTCTGATACTCCAACCCTACTCCTACACTTAAGAGCAGGAATTCTGGTCTTGATCTGGGATGTTGACGGTACCACTGTAAGTTGTTGACATTGCCTTCATAGTTACAGGAGAGAGTGACGTCTGATCCTTGGAGGACATTCACCTCAGTTTTCACCGGCTGTATTGAATCCTCAAGACTATGATCTGCAACACATTCATATGGTCATTATGTTGTAAAGTTATTCCTGATGATGTTTTAATGGTAAACTGACAATCTGGATTTGATGCACCTCATGAGAAGATTTTGATGTAGAATTGTATGTGAATTATTAGTTATCTGATCGAAAACTACTTATACAATAATTGAATTGTTATGTTATCTTACTTCTAACAACATGAATATTCAAGCACTTACCAAGAAATGTTGAGAGGAGCAAAAACAATATGAGCAACATCCTGACGAAGCTTGGAAACAGACTGACAGCTAGAGACAGTGAGAGCTGAGTAGACACTCCAACCACACACACGCATGCACACACACACACACACACACACACACACACACACACACACACACACACACACACACACACACACACACACACACTATTGTAACTGTGTTTGCATACAAGCTTGTTTTACTTTTAAAGTTACAGCTCTGTATCTGCCCTGTTTGATATTTCTCTGTTGATAAGGATCAAGATCATTCTGAACAGCAAGCCTGCATTTAAATGTATGAGTGTCAACTGGCATGTTTTTGTACAGTGTCTCTGGGTTTCCTGTCACTGTGGGCCTCAGAGCGCAGTAGTAGAGAGCAGAGTCTGTCACTTCAGCAGAGGAGATCTCCAGATCCACACGTTTCTGGTCTTTGTCATGTGTGATGTTCAGTCCTGGTATTGGGTTGGTTACCTGTCCTGTGTACTCCATAATGAGGAACTGTGGTGCTGATCCAGGGTTCAGGCGGTACCATAACAGATTGTTAGTTGTGGATGAGCTGGTGTACTTGCAGGAGATGTTAACACTACTACCCTCCATAGCATGCACTACATCTCTGTGTGGGGTGATTGTATCTTCTCCAACACTTGGACCTGTGAAAGAGGGGAGGTATGATGCTGTTTTGTAAATGCACATTATTGATCTAGAAACCCAAATTGTATTACGCTCTGGGTGAGAGTCTGCTAAATAACGAAAAATAAAGATATAATACATTTAGTAGTAGGCTAGTTGGTATTCCAGCAGCATATACACTCAGTATTTCTCCTCATGTTCATTTGACAAGGAGTGAATTCTTACCTACAAGAGTACAAAACAACATCACTGAATAGAGCAGCATCGTAGCTAAAGCACTGTGTCAGATAGAGAGACTAGAAGCGTTGCTGAACCAGAGTGATCTTCACTTGGGACATTCACTCTTAAAGGTGAATCTGTTCTCCTCACTGTCTGTAGGGAGTGATGTTGAGCTCCTCCCCTTTAACACAATAGAATGTTGCCTATCTGCTTCAGTGAGACAACTTGTTGCCAATGCACTGTAGTGTCCTCATCACTCCACTAGGTGTCACTATTCTATAATGAAAGGGGGAAACAGAGTAGAAACACTCTCTTAGGTAATAGGAGGTTTTTGTACAGTGTCTCTGGGTTTTCTGTCACTGTGGGCTGCAGGGCGCAGTAGTAGACAGCAGAGTCTGTCACTTCAGTAGAGGAAATCTCCAGATACAGATGGTTTCTCTCTTCATTCAGTGTAACAGACAGTCTTGGTGGTGGAGTTGCTGGAACTATAATGGGGTTTGAGGTAGCTGTGATGAGGAGAAGGAATTGGGGTGCTGATCCAGGATCCTGTCGATACCACAGGAGATTATCAGCTTTGACTGTGTATTTACAGGAGATTGTGACACTGCTACCCTCCAGAGAACACTTCTCAGGGCTGGAGGGAGTGATGTCATCCTCCAACGAATCACCTGGGATGGAGAGAAGGAGACGAAGAAGAAGAAGAAGAAGAAGAAGAAGAAGAGACGTTATTCTAATGCAAGGAAAGTAAACAACAGGATTGATCAAACTTACAATAATACAACAAATAATTTACTAGGACTCATTTGACATCTCTTTTTTTAATCTGTTATAAAATCAAGAATTAAATATTTTTAATATACAAATTCACAGAGATAAAAAAAAAGCGTGACTTACCAACAAGAACTGAAATCAGTAAGATTGATGTGAGCAACAGCATGGTGTAGAATGTGACAGATAAGAGTTGAGGATGTTCCTGTGATCAACACCGCTATGGGACAGAGGCTTCTCTCAACTCTACTGTCTGATCTGCAGGGTATGACATGTCTCGCTCTCTGCCATGCAACTACCTCTGCTGTCAGGAGGAGGAGGCACACAGTCACTCCCACAAACCCTCTGAGTTAACAGCTGTACCATCAATAAATAGCAGGAAGTTACTTCTACAGTACATACATTAATACAAATCTTTTGAAGTTCACCTAAAAAGAAAGTCAATAATTTGTCTATCATGATCAACTTTTGTCAAGACAAGACTGCTCCTCCAGGTGTGACTACAGTTGTCTGATGCCTCTAACCCTCTGGTATATGATATCAGATTGTGGTTTAATGTTTGATTCTGATCCAGACCACAACAAAGCATTTCAGTCAGCAGGGTTCTTGCACAGCCTCCTAGCGACTTTGTATCACTGTGTGTATTCATCCCATACCTCCAGGGCACAGTAGTAGAGAGCTGTGTCTGCCAGGGTTAGACGCTTTATGACAAGTGCAGTTGAGTAATAGTACGTTGGAGATTCATAACGACTATCAGACGTATGTTTAGCATAGCTCAGTTTTCTGGCACCTTTATACAGTAGATACTGAGGTGCCTGGTTAGGATGTTGTCTGTACCAGTAAAGGTGAACACCTTCATAGTTTGACTCATAAGTGCAGCTCAGTGTCACAGTTTCTCTCTCTCTACTGATGACTACATGTTTTACAGGAGAAATGGAATCCTCAGCTATCAGCTCTGTAATAAAAAAAAAAACAGTAACACAATTATGAGAGAAAAAACAAAACACTATAATGTTGTTCATTACATCGACCATAGGACAGCCCAGAACAGCAAAACTTGATATTTACTAACTGATTTACCATAATAAAATCAATTATGATCTATTTTATTATGTTTACACAGCACTAGAATATATAATTAGATTAGATATTGTTCACCTGAGGCCATAATGAGAACCAGTATGAGTGAGTTCTCCATGTGGAACAGAGATGTACTAGATCACTTCTCTGTCTTGGTCACTGTATTCTGTTGCTGTGATGCTCGTTGCTGAGAGTTTTCTGCAGAGAGGAAAAGGGGATGTATCTGACTCTGAAATCTGACCGCACTCTCAACTGTATTAGCTGTATTGACTTCTAGAAGAACCATTTCCTTTACAGATGCTGGTGTTTTTTTTTTTTTTTTATTTGTAGTATTACTCAGTAACAATGAATAATTACTTTCTTATTACTTATATATATATATATATATATATATATATATAGTTTATAGTTTAATTGTATATATAGATAAATTGCATAAATTATATATGGCAAGTTTGCATAATCGTATAATGCCGTTTAGAGTATGCCAAGTGGATTCATAAACGATTCATAAAATCAGATGTGCGTCTAGTCATATATGACTTAATCAATGAGTTTATTATTTTCGTTTCTAAACAAATGTATCATCTCCTATTGTTAAGTAAAATGTATGTCCTCAGTTGGGTAGTTTGTTCTATGCCCAGGTTAATGGGGGGGGATGCAGTACTGTTGTTGTGCCACCGAGAGGAGTATCACTCGCGGGGGCAGCAGCGCTGAGCGGAATGGGCACCTGAGTTGAGAGCACAGGTGTTTTTAATGAGGGGATGGACGCGCGCTGCCGTGTCTCATTGTGTTTCAAGCCAAGCGACGTGATTGACTGGTGAAACAAAGCATGCCTCTTCTGCATGGAAAAACGCTTGAATTTACTTTAAACCGAGTTTTGCTCGAATATAGTGGAAGACTCCGGAGACAACATTGGTATGTTGATGTGCCTTGTTTGAAACAAATTCTGTTTGGATGTATTTGTTTGGTTGTATCCGGTGTAATTGTGAACCGGGAAGGTGCAGTGATGAATTGTGGTGTATCGCAGTTTGCCGGCGTTTTGCCGCGTTTTTGATATTTTCATAGCCGACACAATGTCACGGCAACCTGCTAAGAATGTTTGTTTAGTGTATACGATTTATCTATTTGTTTAGAATTTGATAACTAGCTTTGGTGACCCTCTGTTCTGTTTGTTTGCCTAATTACATATGGCCTATTATTTACTTGTTTGCTAAAATACACATTGTTTACGGCATTTCTATCTTAGCACCATTCAGCTTTTGATATTATGTAAATGCAATACAAGGAATAGGAAATAACAGATCCTAATTCTATGTGGCAATCTTGGTAATATTCACCAGTGGCGGCTGGTGCTAACATTTTTGGGTGGGGCACAGGTTATGGGGGCATGCTCCACGGGGAAGAATATCAACTTTAAAATCTGGATTTACAGTCGATTTTAGCATGAGAATAGCTCTACCCCCCTGTACAGACCTCGCCATCCCCTCTACCCCCCTGTACAGACCTCTTCATCCCCTCTACCCCCCTGTACAGACCTCTTCATCCCCTCTACCCACCTCTACAGACCTCTCCATCCCCTCTACCCCCCTGTACAGACCTCTTCATCCCCTCTACCCCCCTGTACAGACCTCTTCATCCCCTCTACCCCCCTGTACAGACCCCGTCATCCCCTCTACCCACCTCTACAGACCTCTTCATCCCCTCTACCCCCCTGTACAGACCTCTTCATCCCCTCTACCCCCCTGTACAGACCTCTTCATCCCCTCTACCCCCTGTACAGACCTCTTCATCCCCTCTACCCCCCTGTACAGACCTCTTCATCCCCTCTACCCCCCTGTACAGACCTCTTCATCCCCTCTACCCCCCTGTACAGACCTCTTCATCCCCTCTACCCCCTGTACAGACCTCTTCATCCCCTCTACCCCCCTGTACAGACCTCTCCATCCCCTCTACCCCCCTGTACAGACCTCCTCATCCCCTCTACCCACCTCTACAGACCTCTTCATCCCCTCTACCCCCCTGTACAGACCTCTTCATCCCCTCTACCCCCTGTACAGACCCCGTCATCCCCTCTACCCCCCTGTACAGACCTCTTCATCCTCTCTACCCCCCCTGTACAGACCTCTTCATCACCTCTACCCCCCCAGTTTTCTCTACAATTTCTAAAATTTTCTCTCTACAGTTTCTACACGTCAACGTGTACCGAAACACTTGTTTCCAACGTGGTCCTACGTTTCTCCTACACCAAGACACATACAAAGAGCATAGAAACATACAAAGAGCATAGAAACATACAAAGAGCATAGAAGATACAATCAGAATACAGTCTGCCATTCCTTCTCCCAGCATCGATTTGGTTTTCCTATCATGACTGAAGGACAGATGATTCACTTACTTACACAAGTTTGACTTCGGTAATAGGTCCAGTTGCAATATCATCAAGTTGGGAACAAAAGATGCCTCCTTCTAATCCATTTGTTCAATTTGTTTACAAAGTCCGGTAGTGGCTGGGGTGGTCGGAGAGACAGCAGCGTTTCCCTGGAGTATGTGATTTGCTGTATAGTTCCATATTCCCCCTGCGTGTTGGTCGCACGGCAGCGGAGACGGCCGCTGATAATTAAGACCAGCAGTAGAATGTTGCCAATAGACATATTACACAAAACACAAAACGAACAAAACAAATAAAAACACTTGAAGCAAACGTATCACCGGCGTGACCGGCCCGAGTCGCTACAGAGCAGCGCCACCGGAAGTAGGAAGTGGAAGACAAATGAAAGATGACACCACATCTTATGCTGGATATACAACCGGATATTTAGGACGCACATTTTTGCGCCCCGGCCAAGAAATAGAGACAGCCAATTGGAGCGCTGCTACAGCTCACGTGTAAGCGAAAAGTATTCGGCCTGCCATAGACTGGCATTGACCGGCGCCCCGACGCCTCCCGCTATGTATTTTAACTAGGGATGCTCCGATCTGGATTTTTGGGGCCAATACCGATCACCGATTTTTTTCCTCAAGATCAACTGATACCGATTTTTAAAAAAATACATAACTGTAGGCCTACTGACTGGATAGCCTACATATTTTTTTCTTTTTAGACAAAAGCTCTGATCCATTAGGCACCAAGCAAACAGACCCATTTTTATGGCATAGTAAAAGTCTGGCTTATCACCCAGTTAGGGCCTGAAGCCCAAGTCAGTCGATATGGCTGTATAAGACATCATAAACGTGGCCTTCATGGTTTACATACTGTTACGTCCTTCTATGTTTTCTGTTCAGTTCTGTCTTCCCCAGAAAAAAAATAAATAAAAAAATAATCGGTTTTGCGATCGGCCATTTTTGCCGATCACCGATCGAGTCATTTGGAGTGAAATCGGCCGATTTAAATCGGTGGCCGATAAATCGGAGCATCCCTAATTTTAACAGTGAATTTTACACACACACAGATAAAAATGTTTATTGTATTGGAGGATTTTTAATGAATGCTGATAGGCGCCGACAGAATATCAGCCGCATTTTGTGAATAAACAATGTATATTTTAAAAAAAAAACTTTTACAAATCGCAACTAGGAAGTGAAGGTGGCCCTCTATCGGCCAGCCGCCACTGATCGTCACATGTAAAAAATGTAATATGGTAATGATGATTAGAGCCTATTATATGTCCTTGTATGGTAACGTTTATTTGTTTATTTCTTTAACAGGTTTTCAACCTATCGTTAGGGAATATTAGCAAGATTGTCTGACCATCTGTGAAAACATTTCTTACCAATAGTGTTGGGGATTTGTATTAAAATAACTAGAAGTGATTGCTTATTTTTGCCTATGTGCTAACAACCATTTTGTACCTGCTGTTATGATATTCTATTTTCCTATACTGATTTTATACTATCATAACTAATGATTAATGATAAGTCTATTCTTCTATACTGGATTTTAACTAGTTAATCGAATCCCAAGTCATGGGAGTCTGTGGGCCTGGCAACAGTGATGTTTACACAAGCGATCCTGATAAGGACATAGGGCCTACTGACCTAGTCAGGAGGGAATGTGTTTGAAGATCAATTAACTGGCCAATTAGTGCTTTAGAACGCACGTAGAATACACCCAGAATAACTATCAAAATATCTGTGCATCCTAAAAACATAACTGTGTGCATATGCTTACTGGTTTCTTAAAAAACATAACAGAATGTGTGTGTGTCTAACGTAAGACTATGCACCAAGGCGAAACGGGGCTCTCTTGTCTGGTGAAGCTTCTGCAGTTAACCTATTGACGTTATTGTTATTTATTTAGATATATTCATCAATCTAGGGCTGCTTATTTTACTTACATATGTTACTTATTATTATTATTATTATAATAATAATTATTATTATTATCATTGTGTTTTTTGTATCTGAATGCTGCAATGTCAATGTTGAGGAACCAAAGCCAAAGAATTGTACTCTTGTGTACTTGTACAGTACGATGTAATAAAATCGATTCTGATTCTGATTTTTTCTGTCCTTGCCTGACCAGGTGCGATTGGCCTTAATGAACCCAGACTACTTCTCGAACAAAGTGAAGACCAACTCACTGGTGAAGGACAGCACTGACTGTAAACCCGTCATCCTCAAAGCCCTGAGGGCCATGTACGATCTCACCATGAACGGGCCCTCCAACTCCAGCTTCAGTAACCCACTGTCCCGCCCTCGTATGCCCTGCGCCATCCTATTGGCTATCGGGGGCTGGAGTGAAGGCAGCCCGACCAATGTCATCGAGGCGTATGACAGGAGGGCCGACCGCTGGGTGAAGGTGGCGCAGGAGGAGGCCCCCCGGGCTTACCACGGTACTGCGTACCTCAACGGCTTCGTCTACTGCATTGGCGGTTTTGACAATATAGACAATATAGACTACTTCAACAACGTACGCAAGTTCAACCCCGTCACATGTACCTGGCACCAGGTGGCGCCCATGCACTCGCGGCGATGCTACGTCTGTGTGACGGTGCTGCATGGCCACATCTACGCATTAGGAGGCTTTGACGCCTACGGGCGCCTCAACACCGCAGAGTGCTACGAGCCAGAGACCAACCAGTGGAGCCTCATAGCTCCAATGCATGAGAAGAGGAGCGACTCCAGTGCCGCCACACTTCATGACAAGGTCAGGACACAGCTGATGGCTGGGACACATAAGAACATGCCTTATTAGGGGCGGGGGGGGGGGGCGGTAGTCTAGAGGTTAGAGACATGTCTAACCCTAACCCTACCCCTTACCCTAACCCTAACCTTCACCCTAGCACCCTAGCACCTAACCCTAACCCTAGTTTTCCCACATGTACCGTATTCCCACATGTACCGTAACATATATATATATATATATATATGTATTATACTGCAAGCTAATCCTACAAGTCTTAAGCTGTGTGACCATTCAAGTTGAATCACCTGTTCCATTTCTAAGAAAAAATGCTACGGACAAAGGTGCACTCACGTGGATACATAGACAAAGGTACACTCACGTGGATACATAGACAAAGGTACACTGACGTGGATACATAGACAAAGGTACACTCATGTGGATACATAGACAAAGGTACACTCATGTGGATACATAGACAAAGGTACACTCATGTGGATACATAGGGATGACAAAGGTACACTCATGTGGATACATAGGGATGTGTTACATAGACAAAGGTCCACTCACGTGGATACATAGGGATGTGTTACCTAGACAAAGGTACACTCACGTGGATACATAGACAAAGGTACACTCACGTGGATACATAGACAAAGGTACACTCACGTGGATACATAAGGATGTGTGACAAGGGTACACTCAGGTGGATACATAGGGATGTGTGAATCACCTGGGCTCCTCTGGCATCCAGGTGTACATCTGTGGAGGCTTCAGTGGGAACGAGTGCTTGTTCAATGCAGAGAGCTACTGTACTCCATATGTTCACCAGAATACTTTATGAGTTCATTTCACAGATAACAGGTCTCCTCTCTTTTTCAGGTCCCAAGGTCCTTCTGGGTATTGTGGGCTGTTTGCTGTTGCGACATCATTAAATAGGTCAATCCTTGGCCTACAGAGGTCCTGAGGACCAGAGCAGCCAGAACCAGCCTCTTCCCACCTTCTGCGCCACAAGTCAAAACTGTCTTTCAATTCAATTATACTTTATTTGTGATGTCACAGGCGGATGACGGCATACTAGCATTGGTAGACTATGCATAGAGGTGAAACCTGGGATCACGTCAGTTAGATAATAACATTTGATGCATGCACATGCTCTTTGTAAAGATATATCTACTCTTGTTGAAGAGAAGATGATACTGGAGAGCATTTGGCAAGCCAGGTGATGGCACAGAGACAGTCAGGTCTACCCCGACACAGGGGTCGACAATAACATTTGATGCATTCACATGCTCTTTGTGTAGCATATCTACTCTTGTTGAAGAGAAGATGATATCTACTCTTGTTGAAGAGAAGATGATCAGGGGTGCAAACTTGTCACCTTTTAGACGTTTTTTTTTTTACCTCAAAATAGGTAAACAATTTTCCTAAATGTTCTTTATTTTCAGGCAAAAAATTATGTTGTCACCTTTGGGCCATCACCAGTTTGCATCCCTGATGATACTGGAGAGCATTGGCAAGCCGGGTGATGGCACAGAGACAAGTCAGGTCTACCCCGATACAGGGGGTCGACCGAGGAGTTCATTTCACAGATAACAGGTCTCCTCTCTTTTTCAGGTCCCAAGGTCCTTCTGCAGTGGCCTGATGTCCTACCAGCAGCAGAGAGGCAGTTCTGATTGTGGGCTGTTTGCTGTTGCGAACAGTCTCACTCTCTGCAGAGGTGAGGACCCAGCAAGCATGGAATATCATCAGTCTGCTATGCGTCACCACCAACAACAAAAGTTCGCTAGTATGCTGATGTCTAGCTAGCTAGATGATTTACTACATTGTTTTAAGGCACATTTTCCTGCTTTCAGGCTGGGCACCTCCTGACCCCATTCCCCAGCTCCATATGGATGTCCAAGCACAGCCCAGTCAGTGGGACCCAGACGAGCCCTGTTAGCCTGATGGGAATAGATGAGCTCCAGACCTCATGGATGAGCAGCTCTGATTGGAGGATGGAGAAACAGACAGCTGGTGGAATGAGTGAAAGAGACACCCTCCGTGCCGCTGTGGACCGCAGCAAAGGCTCCAAAGATCAGTACCAGCTTCGCCAGAACCCCGCCAGGCACAGCGGGAGGCGCTCACACGCATCCACTTCCAAAGAGGCGGCGAGGGGGACAGCAGGGAAGAAGAGCCCGCCCGGCCGTGCCGCTCAGGTGGAACAGAGCTCCACACGGAGGAGCGCCTCCCTGCCCGGCGTTACCCCCTCCGCTGCTCACTCCGACACTCTGCGGAGAAGCAGTAAGCAGGCCACCCTCACTGAGATGTTCCGAGGATTAAAGGCAGGGAGAAACACTTCCATGGTGCCAGTGGGCCAGACGACAACTGCCCAGTTGTTTTTGTGTTGGTGTTGTGTGATACAGCTGTAGTATGGTATCTTAGTTTTGTAGGTTGTGTTTGTTAATCTGATTTGATCTGTTAGTTAGGGTTAGAGTTAGGGTTACCACTTGGTCAGTTAATTAAATTACTTTATCATTCATTTATACATTAGATTCATTTCGCTCTTCTTTTATAGAGTAGTTTTCAGTTCATGTGTTTCTAGGAAACCTGTTTGTGTTTCTATTTTACAATAAATCTTGTTTTATTTATATTCTCCCACCTGAAAGAGAGATGGGTGGCCTAAACCATCTGCAGAGCTCCTCTAATCCTTTGTCGAGGAAACACACTGGGTTGTTGCTGTGTGGAGCGAAGGAGAGAACTCAGAGACGCTCCCTCCAGCTGCTGCCCTCCTGGCCCCCTCTTGGCATTGGGGTGGGAACGGGGCCCCCCAACCCAGATCTACCCGGCCCGGTCCGCAGCTATAGGCCCTGCCTTGCTGTAGAGGAGGCACGAAAGGAGAGCGATCGGGAGTAGGGGTGGGCATCGACGATCGATAATTGATCGATAAGGATCTTGGTCGATCACAAAATAAAACATTTGGTCGATCACAAAAAAAAAATAAAAATAAAAATTCAACCAAACAGGTCAAAGACAGGAGAGGGGAGGTGGTTCTTAGTAAGCCACTTAGTGGAGCTGTGGACACACAACCTACCAGTGATGCAACAAAGCAAGCAGAGGAGATGGACCTCTCTGCGGAGGTTGCTGCCCGGCTCAATTTGGTAGACAAAGAGTCAACCATCCCAACCCAGACCAACGCATACACCACACACACACGCCACAGTGATGAGGACTTCCCCCGACTAAGCAAAGAGATGGTGGTAGAGGTGAGCCGTGCTTTGGGTCAAAGGGACCCTAACCTGGTCCTTAGTTCTGCCTTTAAACTACGCATTACACAGAGAGACCTGGCTACACTACAGGAGGGCAGCTGGCTCAACGATGAGGTGATTAACTTCTACCTGTCCCTAGTGATGGCACGTACGCCGGGGCAAGAAGGGGGGCTCAGGATCTACTCATTCAGCACCTTCTTCTTCCCCAAGCTGCATGGTAGGGGAGGGGGACAGGAAGGGGGCCATGCGGCTGTGAGACGCTGGACAAAGGCTGTTGACCTCTTCCTGTATGACGTCATCCTGGTTCCATTACACCTGGGAGTCCATTGGTCTCTGGCTGTGATTGACTTTAAATCCAGAACAGTAAGGGCCTATGACTCTATGGGCCAGAGACATGACGATATCTGCAATTTGTTACTGTTGTATTTGAGAGAGGAGCACAAGGCCAGGAAGGCCAGAGAGCTGGACATCTCTAAGTGGACCATAGGCAGTATGAGGGCAAGTGAGATCCCCCAGCAGAAGAATGGCAGTGACTGTGGAGTTTTTGCCTGTAAATACGCTGACTACATCGCTCAAGGACGGCCTCTCACCTTTAGACAGTGTCACATGCCTCTCTTCAGGAAGCTGATGATCTGGGAGATCCTCAACCAGAGGCTGCTCTAGAACTACACACCACTACAAACGACTACAGAAACGACAGCTAGATGACCAACAACAACAGAAGGACTACTTCTCAACAACTACAACCGGCTCGACAACTACATTTAAGCAAGAATAAGCACAACAGCAATAAACAACAACCTACAGGACCAAAATCAGGGGACCACAGAATGCTCTCCCTCTCTCTGACCCAGTGAACACCCCAACAGTATACAAATAAAAAATAAAAAAAGAGCAATGGAAGAGAGGGTTGGTAGACAATTTGGTAGACAAAGAGTCAACCATCCCAACCCAGACCAACGCATACACCACACACACACGCCACAGTGATGAGGACTTCCCCCGACTAAGCAAAGAGATGGTGGTAGAGGTGAGCCGTGCTTTGGGTCAAAGGGACCCTAACCTGGTCCTTAGTTCTGCCTTTAAACTACGCATTACACAGAGAGACCTGGCTACACTACAGGAGGGCAGCTGGCTCAACGATGAGGTGATTAACTTCTACCTGTCCCTAGTGATGGCACGTACGCCGGAGCAAGAAGGGGGGCTCAGGGTCTACTCATTCAGCACCTTCTTCTTCCCCAAGCTGCATGGTAGAAGAGGGGGACAGGAAGGGGGCCATGCGGCTGTGAGACGCTGGACAAAGGCTGTTGACCTCTTCCTGTATGACGTCATCCTGGTTCCATTACACCTGGGAGTCCATTGGTCTCTGGCTGTGATTGACTTTAAATCCAGAACAGTAAGGGCCTATGACTCTATGGGCCAGAGACATGACGATATCTGCAATTTGTTACTGTTGTACTTGAGAGAGGAGCACAAGGCCAGGAAGGCCAGAGAGCTGGACATCTCTAAGTGGACCATAGGCAGTATGAGGGCAAGTGAGATCCCCCAGCAGAAGAATGGCAGTGACTGTGGAGTTTTTGCCTGTAAATACGCTGACTACATCGCTCAAGGACGGCCTCTCACCTTTAGACAGTGTCACATGCCTCTCTTCAGGAAGCTGATGATCTGGGAGATCCTCAACCAGAGGCTGCTCTAGAACTACACACCACTACAAACGACTACAGAAACGACAGCTAGATGACCAACAACAACAGATGGACTACTTCTCAACAACCACAACCGGCTCGACAACTACATTTAAGCAAGAATAAGCACAACAGCAATAAACAACAACCTACAGGACCAAATCAGGGGACCACAGAATGCTCTCCCTCTCTCTGACCCAGTGAACACCCCAACAGTATAAAAATAAAAAATAAAAAAAGAGCAATGGAAGAGAGGGTTAGTCTGTCACATGTATACCATTAACAACTAAACTAAAGTCTTAATGCTGGCTGTCAGGCTTTTCCCTCTAGAATGTCTTTAGAATGTCTCTACATAGGAGTTATCCTCAGCCTCTGAATATATCCCTAGCGCAGTTATGATCAACGGGTGCGTGTGCGCCATGGTCAAGCATCAGTAATGACAGAATATGTCTCATTTTGCCCTTATTATTTTGACTCTTGATTGTGTCTGTTGTTCTGCCCAGATACAGCCTGTGCCTTGACTAGGGGTGCATCAGAAATGCAGGACACTACATGCGGAATAACACATTTCGAGAAGCTTTCGGACTGAGATCATTATAGAGAATGGAGGTGAGGTTGACATTATATCTGCTACAGGGCTTTGAGGAAAGTCACCCCACCTCTGTCATAAAATAACCCAGCATCACTGAATGTGTTTCTGTGTTGGTCACAGGTTATGAATGTGTTTCTGTGCTGGTATGAACCAGTCTGGGTCTTTGCTCCATGTGATAGGATCACCAAGGTGTCACACTCCGGCCAGCAGGACTTCAAGATGGCGGGGTTGTACTTGTTGTACAAATTTCGTTGTATGGTACCTGTACTATGGTGTATGGTGGCGTTGGATTTGATGAACCGACGTTGGTGTGAAATGGTCAACTCTTGGGCGCCGTCCGGCATGTCGTGTTTACGATGAAGATGCCTGCTATAGTAGCAGATAGAGCCTCCCCTTCCTAATGTTGTTTCTCTATTGCTATTTAGATCAGAGCGAGTAAGACAGACAGTGGGAGAGATTAGGGATGTTGACGTCCCCCCCTTGACTTGCTCCCCAAACAATCTGTCCAATGGAAGGAGATGCCGAGATTACCCCAATCCCTCTTTGTAGTGCTCCCCCTCACAGTGAACCTCAACCTCACCTCCTCCCCCTTTCCCCGGGCCCCCCCAGCTGTGCCGATGGGGAAAATCCTGCTAACAGGAGGAGTAGGCGCATTCAAGCGGTCAAGGAGAAGACCCAGAAGAAGCAGGAGCCCAAGGACAGAGTGGCAGCTCAGAGACCGTCCAGACAGAACACATCCCCCACCAAAAGAGAGAGGGAGAGTGCCATGACTGGTTTGGATCTCACTGTTGCTTCTGAATATGAGAATAAAGGAGGCAAGGACCCAAAATGCACAAGCAACAAAGTGACAATCTCCTCTCCCATACAAAATTCTGATGAGAATACTACTGGAAAGAGTGGACAGGATTTTGACAATAACCAGTCAGTCATGGATAAGGAAGGGGAGCTTGCTGCAGTACAGACCCCTGCCCCAATAAGGGGATGGATGATTGGCCCATTGTTTCAGACATTGAAGTCCAAGTTGGCCAGTTTCACAGAGATAGTCATGAGTCCTGCTAAACTTTTCAAATCCAATGACTACCTGCCGTCCAGTTCAGATCCAGAGTTCCAGAGCCAGTCCCAGCTCACACTGCCGTTCGTAAACAGTTGCTAAAAGATTAAAGTTCAACATGGATTTGAAAACCCACAGCACTCAAGAAGAGGAGGGATGTACTTCTGAGGGGAAACAAACCTCCAATGTCATGCCACCAGGAGATGAGCAGAGTGCTAACCACACCCCGATGTTAACCATTGAAGAGAGGGAAACTACTAACAATGGTTCTATACCTAGTAGCCAACGCAGTCCCCTACTCCAAAGAGGTATCAAGCGCAGTTCAGAATCAACTGAACCTGACAGCAACTCTAGTATACCAGCTGTAGATGATGGAATCTGTGAGCTCAATGGTAAAAAGTTTGCCCCAATGAAAACAATCATTTGTGACTATAATGACAATGGAACATCTAGCCCATTATCCTCTATCTATGATACCCCCCCTGACCCGCTGTGCCTTGCAGGTGATGCCAATAAGGAAGCTGTTAGGCTGCCTGGATACCGTCCGCCTATGTCAGTCCGGAAAATGGCAAAAAAAAAAGAAGATATTGTTACTGTAAACAAAACAGCACAGAAAAAGTGTGACCCAGTTTGTCAGTCACATCAAAAGCAGCTATATGAGGGCAATGGAGAGCAAAGCCATGTGGCTGGCTCGGCTCTTAGAGATAGGGAAGGGAAAGGAAGACTGAGAGCGGCTACTCTGAAAGCAATAGTAAGAGACCCAGAGACAAGGCAGAGAGTGAAACGAATAAGAGTAGAGAAATTAGAAAATGGCGAGAAAAGGGATGACATGGCACAGGTTGGGTTAAAAAGTTGCTCAATAACACTGGTAGAGCTCAAGGGTGGTGTGGAAATTGTCCAGCCAAAGATCAGAAGGAATCAGGGGAGTAAATCTCAGGATCTTAAAAGCTTGGAGTTCCCTTGTGTTAACCCGAGTTCCAGTAATGGCTGCATAGACATGGAGGCAACTGAGAAACCCACTGGGCCTTTCATGGAGGATGTGAGGGCAATAAGAAGAGGACGTAAGGGACGTCCTAAACGAAATCATCATCTCATAACAGAGTCCTCTTTAAGTATGAAAGAGTCAGTAGATCCCTCAGTTACCATGATACATTCTTCACTGTATAGTAGTGAGGGTTTATGTGAGGGCAGCTCAGGAGGTGATGGTAAGGGTGCCTTGAGTTACGTAGAACACAACCCCCTCCCTCGCAATAAAAAACTGAAAAAATACAGCAACTTTGTTTGTCTCAGTGAATCCTACACTGTTAATGTTAATGTTGATCTGGAAACTACAGTGACAACTACATTGATGAAAGAAAAACAGGAAGAGTGTCTATCTGAAATCACAGCACAGAACTTGGATACTGAGGATCAAACAACATCCCTAAAATCTGTCTGTAAGAAGAGGAAAGTTTCCCCAATTGTTGAAGTGGAACCTTCTCAGAATCAAAGGAAGTGCTTAAACTTTAATAGGATTGCTTCAGAAGATTCTCCACTGAGATATCCACGGACATTGCCAAAGCAGAAGACATGTTCTCCATCCCACAAGCTTGGGACATCTTTGGAGCCAACTGATGTCAGTGGCAACCTGTTGCACAATGGATCTAATGGATCCTCTGGTACTGATGGAATACCAGTGGCTGAAAGATTTAAAAATACACAAGAACCTAAGACGGTCATGGGAGGCTCTTTAGCAGAGGACAACGATGAGAGAATACCTGAGCCTTTGTCCACGGAACTTGATCAAATAGCAATCCTGTCCTTCAAGAACAGATACACCCTGCAGGCGTCAACCTTCCAGATGGCCATCCTGCTGCAGTACAATGCGGAGGACGTGTACACGGTGCAGCAGCTGGCCGACAGCACGCAGATCAAGATTGACATATTGGTGCAGGTGTTGCAGATCCTGTTGAAGTCCAAACTGCTTGTCCTGGAGGATGAGAACGCCAACGTGGACGAGGCAGACTTCAAACCTGACACCTTAATAAAGCTGTTCCTGGGATACAAGAATAAGAAGCTGAGGGTCAACATCAACGTGCCGATGAAGACGGAGCAGAAACAGGAACAGGAAACGACCCACAAGAACATCGAGGAGGACAGGAAGTTGTTAATACAGACGGCCATTGTGAGGATCATGAAGATGAGGAAGGTCCTGAAGCACCAGCAGCTCCTAGCCGAGGTCCTCAACCAGCTGTCCTCCCGCTTCAAACCCCGCGTCCCCGTCATCAAGAAATGTATCGACATCCTGATCGAGAAGGAGTACCTGGAGCGCGTGGACGGAGAGAAGGACACGTACAGCTACCTGGCTTAACAACAACAACAACAACAACAAACAAACGTTTCCATTCTTCTCCTCCACCTTCCCCCTCTTTTTCTTTCTTCTTCATCATCAGTTCTCAATCAGTTCATCAGTTCTCGAGTAATAAACAAAACAAAAACAGAAACACACCGTTCGTTTCTCCTCCTGACACCCTGCTGCTGCTGCCGCCGCTGTCGTCGGACGGACAGATGAGGAGAGGAGAGGAGGAGAAAGAAACACACGTGAAAGAAAGAAAGAAAGAAGGAAAGAAAGAAAGAAAGAATGAATGAAGCCCCAGTCTTGGGAGGAGAGGAGAGGAGAGGTGAGGTGGAGGTGTTTTAGTCAGGTTGTGTTGCTGAAGCAGGACTTTGACCCTTGACCCCCCCCCCCCCCCCTCCCGGAGGACCCCAGCTGCTCCCCGCAGCGCCGGGCCGATCAGAACTGCTCAGGATCGACCAGACGCTCCTCTGTGACCTGTACATAACACACACAGACCTTTGACCTTTATCTGACTACGTTAATAACATCACCCAACCCCCCCCCCCACCTCCCTGTCCCCTGGCTCCCCCAATCAGAAAACAAACCAACCCCCCCTACCTCCCCCTCTCCCCAAAACATAAATAAATCAGAAAACCAACCCCCCTTCCTCCTAGGAGCTCAGGCTGCATGCTGCTGTCTCTCTCTCTCTCTCTCTCTCTCTCTCTCTCTCTCTCTCTCTCTCTCTCTCTCTCTCTCTCTCTCTCTCTCTCTCTCTCTGATATCAGAGGGGGGGCTGTCTGTGTGTTTGGACCGGGCCTGTTAGACCTGTAATCAGCCTCCCTACCCCCCTCCTCCCCCCCACCCCCCCCCCCCCGCCACCAGTACCAGAACAACCATTTGTATAGTGTGGTTCACTTTTTTTAAATGTGTGTTAAATAAAAATGTAAGGTTTCTGTAAAAAAAAAAAATGTATCCAAGAAGAACAGAGCAATGTGTCTTTGCTCTTGCAAGCTGATCAACAATGTATTCGAGGGTTGATAAAGCACAGGGAGGAGAAGAAGGTAGAGGAGGTTTGTAAAGGTGTACCATCTGAAACGAGGCAAAGGACAAGGAGGCCAAGAGAGAAGCCGAAGAAAGCAGAGAAGAAAAGGAGGAAGCCCAGGCCTTTGTTAATAAAGAGAGAGGAAGAGCAGGATGAGGATCAGTTGGACTTGGCCAGAGCAGGAGCACACGCAGCAGATGACAGCCCCAGGTGTCTGCTGCGGAGCTACTCCTGTCCAGAGATCCCTTCCTTCCTGCGCCATGACACCGCCGGGAACAGTTCCCTGTCTTCACCTCAACATGGCAGGATCGTCTCTTCACATCGGCACCAGTCGCCCTATATCCCTCCAGTGCCCCCCCCTTCGACATCATCCAGGCGTGCACGCCGACATACTGTCTGCAGTGTGGAAATTGAACGAGAGATCGCCCCTTTGTGCCTGCATAAGGAGGTGTACCCCACAAGAAGGAGCAGTCCCTGTAGCAACCTCTCCACTCACCTGTCTCCCAATGTGCCCATGTCCCCCTCTACTACCCTCGCAACTCGTACCTCCTGTTTCTTGTCAAGTCCTCTGGCCTTCCTCTCTTGGAAATTGGGAAAAGGACGTTTTGCTACCAGTAGTAATGCTAGCAGTCATGTTACCACCTCTTCCTCCCCTAGTATTTTCCCCACCCCATCCTCACCATCCTGCTCTTCTGTGAGGCATGCACTTTCTGGTTCCCCTTCCTGTGTCCTCCCAAGAGCCGACATATCTTCTGCATCAGTGTCCTCCCTTTGCAGTGCGCTGTCACAGATTCCCTTGGAGGGTGAGAGTGAGTCAAGACAGCAGGGTGAGGAGGAGGATGGGGAAGATGGAAGCTGTTTTACTCAAAAGTTCGACATGGGGATGCGCGAAGAAAAAGCATTGTCAGATTCGGAAATCAAGCTGTACAGCAGCAAGCATGAGGAACGAGGGAAAGTGTCAACAATCAGAATTCGCAAAGCGTTACCCAAACCGCTCTACAACCTCACACCGATGGGTCTGCCTAAGGCAATCAGGCTGAAGAAGAAGGAGTTCAGTTTGGAGGAGATTTACACGAATAAAAACTTCACCAAGCCTTCGGAATCGCGTCTGGAGACCATATATGAGCTGCCACAAAAGCGACGCAATGGTTCCCAGTTTTTCATTGGTCAGAAGCGCATGAAGCGTTTTGTGGAGTTCCCAGAGGTTGGAGTCGCCAGAAAACCTAGGAAACCCCTTGTTGGTGCTGGGAAAGTTGGGATTGCCTCTGCTTTGGCCAGGCCCCGACGAGGGATTTTCCCCAATTCTAAAGATGACCCCTCCCTCAATTTGCAGGAGCTTGACTCACTGCTTTGTTCTAAGCTTGATCAGCTGGATTCCTGGTTAGCTTCTGACCAGGAAATGTGTTAACAAACTCCAGTCCACGGATAAAGGGACCTAGTTTGTCCAATCAAGTATCAACGAACACACATGAACCGCATGAATTATTAGCACTTTGGAGATAGCATAATATTTTTTAAATGTTGGTCTTGAGCCAACAAGCTCTTCATCCATCCATTCACTTTTCTTTTTTTATATAACATGTTTATTAAGATTAAAATGATAATTGAAGGGTTTGTGTTTTTATTGTGTAGCATTTATAGACACAGATGTGGAATATACTGTTATTATATATATAATATAATAAAGATTTACATTTGTAATTGTGTGTGTACTTAAGAAACTGCTACTGCTAATGCTACATGCTACTGCTACTGACTGTGGCGAACATTGTATACTTCAATAAACCACAAAGTACCAAACTGAGTTATTCCAACGTTTTGATCTCTTGACACCCCGTTCGGTGGGGATACAGAACCGAACATGGTTCCCATACGGTCATCCACCATCACCAGCATCACCTTCTCTGGCCAGAACATTCCCCTCTCCTCATCTGTTACCAACCTGGGCGTCAAAATGGACCCTCACCTCACCTACGAGACCCACATCAAACATATATCCAAAACAGCTTTTTTTTCACTTAAGGAACATTGCCAAGCTCCGTCCTGCACTCACTCTGGCAAATGCAGAGAAGCTCATCCACGCCTTTGTCTCCTCCAGACTGGACTACTGCAACGCACTCCTCATCGGGATTCCTAGCAGCTGCCTCCAGAAACTTCAATACATCCAGAACAGCGCTGCTAGGATCCTGATGAGGGTGCGCAAATGATCACATCACCCCCATCCTCAAATCACTTCACTGGCTCCCCGTCTCCCTCAGAATTGAATTCAAGGTCTCCCTCCTCACCCACCAGTGCATCCATGGAACTGCCCCCCCCTACCTCAAGGAACTCCTCCATACCCCTCAGACCTCCTCACGCACCCTCCGTTCTACTGCCACCAACCTCCTCAAGACCCCCAGGACCAAACTCCGCACGATGGGAGATCGGGCCTTCTGCTCGGCTGCTCCCAGGCTGTGGAATGCTCTCCCTGACCACCTAAGGACACCACAGTCTGTGGATGCTTTTAAACGAGGCCTTAAAACCCACCTTTTTAATAGAGCCTTTTTTTAGCCTTTTAATTGAATGTTTTTTGCTTTATCTTACTGTGTTGTAGCACTCTGAGATTTTATATGTAAAGTGCTTTTATAAATAAAATGTATTATTATTATTATTACTATATTAATGACAATAAAGACCATTCATTCATTCATCTCAGAGGGACACAACTATGTAGATCCCAGACATCTCTGACACATCTGAAGCCAAGCAGAACACTGACTGGATATCTGCTATAGAAAATGAACCTGTGTTGTACAAAACCAAATCATCTATATTGAATAAACCTTATAATCTTCAAATTGAGAAATGTGGTCTTCGTTTTTTTTAATATTTTAACAATAACAGTTGAATGACTCTGTGAACTGAGTCCACACACACTGGTCAGGTCAGAGCTCTAAAGCTGGTTGTAAGTAGCACTCTATGAAGTCAAAACAACAGCAGAGGTGTTGTGGGAAGCAGGTAAGAGACTAGAGGAAGGTGGTGGCAGGTGGTGAATGCCGTCATGAGGACAGGTCAACATCAGTCCAGAGTCATTATGATTCCTCATGTTCTAGTCACATGTTCATGACAGGTTATTGACATAATCCAGGTAGAAACAATGTCTTTGTGATAACCCAGGAGTGGTGAATCAGGAAGTGGAGGAGGTGCTGGTGACAGTCTATTGCAAACTAAAACTGTTAAGTTAAAGGTGTCACTGATGTAAACGGTTACAGCTCGAAGTGGCGGTGAGGTCTGGAAAAATATTGACAAGGTCTTTAAAAAGTCTTAGAAATATATTGAAATTAACCTCAAGATTCCTGTATATACCCTGGGACATTATAGTCCGTTTTTGATCAATGGACTCAATCAATTATGTAATGTTTGATAGGAAGGAGAGATGAATAGATCAGGGGGCTATTGAAAAAACATTCGTAGCTGCAGCCCCCAAGTTAAATTGTATTAATTACATTATTACACATAATAATAATTTCCAATAAAGCCCGTTGAATTTAACTGAATTTAACTCGCGCCGTTCTGCTTTTGGCGCCAGGGAGAAAGACCCGGAGAGAACCACCACAGACGGATAAAACCTTCTGTTTCTTTACTTTATTATTTATTAAACTGGGTAATATGCTATAGTTCCTCATGTTACAAGGGCAAGTATACGAACGCAGCCTTTGACTCATCGCGCCGTTCTGCTTTCGGCGCCAAAGAGAACTGGTCTCGTGACCCAGGACGCTTGAGAACGTTGAGAAGGTTTACCTCAGAAAGACCTGAGACTCATTTGAGAGCAGCTGAGACACCAACGGTCGCACCTAGTAAGTAGAAAAGGTCAGTGTTTCCCCTACCATTGCCTTGGGGGGGCGGGCCGCCGTCCCAACGGAACCCCCCGCCCCCCCAAGAAAGAGGAATTATTACTGACGGAGACACCAAACATCTGACAAGCAGGCTAAAATATGCGCGTTTTTTTAAACGCACCCAACCCGAATCTGGCGAGTGGCAAGCCCATAGGCCCGTTGGTAACGTTAGTCTGATGTTTTCTACCTCCTTTGTTCTTAATGTGCATTATTTTAGATTAGCTTCAACCCATTCTTCTCTCTCCCCTGCAGCTGGTCCATTGTTCACCAATGGAGTGAGGAAGGCCATCCTGCTCCTCCTCCTCCTCTTTACCATCGGTTAGTGTGACATCACACCCTTTACATTCTGGAATCACATGTCTGAGCCGTTATACCCCTAGACACTTGTGTAGATATGGAAGGATTGAATAGGTATTAAGAAAGATTGTGAAAATTCATTCCACCAAGTCTATGAGAGGATCAAGGAGCAACCCCCATATTGGTTTACATATGGAATCCTCTGAGATCCCCTGAAGGGTTGTTTCTGACCAGAGCCTGTGTGTCTCTCCCTGTCCTCCAGTTTTGTTTTGTTTGTTTTTTTCTGTTACGAACCCACAGAAAATAACATTTGATGCATTCACATGTTCTTTGTATATAACATATCTACTCTTGTTGAAGAGAAGATGATATCTACTCTTGTTGAAGAGAAGATGATATCTACTCTTGTTGAAGAGAAGATGATACTGGAGAGCATTGGCAAGCCAGGTGATGGCACAGAGACAGTCTAAGGCCCAATCCCGATTCTCTTTTTTACCACTTCGGCTCGTTTTGGAGTCACTCGTTTTGGAGCCATAGCCGTAGTGGTTCCCCAGGGGAAATGGGACAACCCTTCATGGGACAACCCTAATACGTCATCCGTAGTGTAATTAATGGGTTAATTCATAGTCAGGACAGCGCATGCGCCTTAGAGAGAGTTCATGATATACCACTAGGTGACTGACAGGTGTCGAGAGAACCGAAGTAAACTGGTTATACCTTTGTTGAACCCAGACTAAAGTGTCTTATTATTCTACACCTCGTTCCAAATTATTATGCAAATTATATATTTCTCAGATTTTCCTAAATAGTCGATGCAAATGACAATCAGTATAATTTTCAAGTCATCAACCGTTGGAGTATAATTCAAATTGTATTGAACAAACCTCCCAATGAGGTAAAATAAAAAACTCAAAATGCACTGTTCCAAATTATTATGCACAACAGAGTTTCAAAACATTTTATAGGTTGTAAAGAACTAAAAATGGTAATTTGATGAATTTAGGGTTAGGAGGTCATATTAGGAGGTCATATTTACTGAAATCAAAAGCTATTTCAAACAAAAACATCTTAACAGGTCAAGTTACATGTTAACATAGGACTAGTGTTGTTCCGATACCATTTTTTGATCCCGATACCGATACCGATACCTGACCGTGCAGTACTTGCCGATACCGAGTACCGATCCGATACCACGGCGTTTGAAAAAACAAAACAAAAAAACATGTTTTTTGAGCCGCATACTCACCTCGATGTAAAATGATTGCTAACACTTAGTCTGGCACTGCTCAAAACCTTTGTAAAACAGGAAAAAATACCAACAGAGAGTGAATACTATAGAACTCTTTTTTATTGTCTACCTGGTATGGTGACAAGAAAATCAACCCCTTATAAAACCTGAAATGTGGCTCTCACAGATGCCAATCAGTGCAATATCCATTTAAGATATAAAACAGTCGTAGTAGTAGTGCAACAGCAAGTGAACATTTACAAACAAAATAACTTTAGTACTTAAAAAAAAAAAAAAAAAAAAAAACGGATTTTTTTTTTTGTTAGTACTCGCCGATACCGATACCAGCATTTTTGTGCGTATCGGTGGCCATGCCGATACTAGTATCGGTATCGGAACAACACTACATAGGACCCCTTCTTTGATATCACCTTCACAATTCTTGCATCCATTGAACTTGTGAGTTTTTGGACAGTTTCTGCTTGAATTTCTTTGCAGGATCCCAGAATAGCCTCCCAGAGCTGCTGTTTTGATGTGAACTGCCTCCCACCCTCATATATATTTTGCTTGAGGATGCTCCAAAGGTTCTCAATAGGGTTGAGGTCAGGGGAAGATGGGGGCCGCACCATGAGTTTCTCTCCTTTTATGCCTATAGCAGCCAATGACACAGAGGTATTCTTTGCAGCATGACATGGTGCATTGTCATGCATGAAGATGATTTTGCTACGGAAGGCACGGTTCTTCTTTTTGTACCACGGAAGAAAGTGGTTTCCCAGGAGGCGAAAGAGAAAGGGAGGACATGGAAATAAAAGAGAGGTGCAGCCAGAGAGAGATGAAAGCATTTCACTGCCAGCCTTCAGAGGGGGTTTAACGACTACCACAGTGCATTTAGTGATTGTGGGATCATTGGAGTGAATGAGGAGCCCACTTGGCAGAGTGGATCCATATTAAGTGTTATGTAGATGGATAGGTGGCTGAAGGCAATCAATACTGCCCCCCCCCCCCCCCCCAATGATGTCTGATCGGTTCTCCCTTACAAACTGCTCTTCAACTCACCAACTAAAGTCTCCAACACTATTGGGACCAACATTCACCTTCATCATGCAGACCAGCGACAGACACCATGTAGACTAACAGCCTTCGTCACTATGGAAACCTTGAGTCAACATCATGGAGACTACAAAACACATCACTTGTGGAGCAGCGCTGACACAGACTTCTTTAGCAAGCACCAAGCAGACAAGCTCATAACTATTTTAGAAACTCTACACTGGCTTCCTGTTAAGTTCAGAATAGATTTCAAGATCCTTCTGCTTGTTTATAAAGCTCTCACTGGCATGGCACCAGAATATCTGAAAGACCTTTTGCTAGCATATCAGCCCAATAGAGCTCTCAGGTCTTCTGACGCTGGCTTACACTGTGTACCACATGTACAAAAGAAGAGATTTGGTGAGGCTGCATTCTCATTTTATGTACCCAAATTGTGGAATGCACTGCCAGTTTACATTAGGGATGCAACCTCAGCAAATATGTTCAAGTCAAGACTAAAAACCAATCTTTTTAATATTGCCTTTAAATGACTAAATAATTAAATTATGATTATATAATGATTGGAGCACTTTGAGCTGCAACGTTTGCAGGAAAAGCGCTATACAAATAAAAAGTTATTATTATTATTATTATTATTATTATTATTATTATCTGTTTACTGTAGTTATATCAGTATTACAAAGCATTGAGATGGGACAGTTCTGGTATTTTTGCCACCAAAATGCTAACTTTGATAC
Source organism: Nansenia antarctica (assembly GCF_963989245.1). Lineage (NCBI taxonomy): Eukaryota > Metazoa > Chordata > Actinopteri > Argentiniformes > Microstomatidae > Nansenia > Nansenia antarctica. The sequence continues at coordinate 9,203,160 of NC_137686.1, read as the reverse complement.
ACTTGGGTATCCATAAACCATAAAAGAGTTTTACTGAAAAGAAAAAGGGAAACGGCTAGAAGCAATATATGAAATCTGTAGCTTTATGTCTATACACAGTAATGTATAAGAAAAAGGTTATTTAAACATGTGACAATGTGCTGTATGTTTCTACGTTGAACAGTTGTTGTAGAAAATGAACAAACAAATTAGTTTAATTAATTATATTAATTAATTTCTATAATAAGTTGTTCTATGCTACTTGGAAGTTTTGAGTCATATTTCAACTTGTCTGATTGCGATGACAAGATTTGTGATGAATATAGGTCAACTCTACAATTTAATTACCCCCCCCCCCCTCTCTCTCCAATGTCCTTATTCATGTTAAATACATCTGCTGGAGAAGGAATTCCTCATGAACCCCTACATAGGTTTGCTGACAAATTGGACCCTGGCTATGGACTGTGAGGTCACAATTGACAAAGTGATGACAACCATGTAGAACATGCAGCTGGAGTTCTAGAATCCAGCTAGAGTACACATGCCGTTCATTTACCTGCAATTCATCTGTGAAGAGCTAGATAGATAAACGTTATTCGTTCTTTTCAACAACAAAAAATTGAAGACATGAATCCTAGTGCGCCTATTCAACGGATGGCCTCCTTGTATGTAGGAGATCTCCACAGGGATACCACTGAGGAAATGCTGCATGAGAAATTCAGCCTTTCTTGCGCGATCGTCTCTACAAGGGTGTGCAGGGACATGCTAACACAACAATCTCTTGGGTATGCCTATGTCAACTTTCAACAGCAAGATGACGCAGAGCGTGCCCTGGACACCATGAACTTTGATGTCGTCAACGGAAGACCTATGCGCATCATGTGGTCTCAGCGTGACCCTTCTCGGAGGAACAGTGGGGTCGGCAACATCTTCGTTAAGGATTTAGTGGAGACGTTCGACAGCAAGCACCTCTACGACACGTTCTCGGAGTTTGGGAGCATCATTTCCTGCAAGGTAGCGTCTGACGCGAATGGTAATGCTAAAGGCTATGGCTTTGTGCAGTATAACACCCAGGAGGCTGCTGAGAGAGCGATTAAGACACTCAACGGCACGTTATTGAACGGCAGAAAAGTGTTCGTCGGACACTTCCAATCGCGCAAAGAACGAGAGGCTGAACTCGGATCCAGGGCCGGAGACGGAGAGTTCACCAACGTGTACGTCAAGAACTTCGGAGAGGATATGGACGACCGACGCCTTCAGGAGAGGTTTGAAAGATTTGGACCAGTCCTGAGTGTCCGTGTCATGACCGATGGCGCTGGTAAATCCATGGGTTTTGGATTTGTCGACTTCGAAAGGCATGAGGATGCCAAGAGGGCCGTTGATGAGATGAACGGCCAGGAGCTACCAAATGGGAGGCGGGTCTACGTGGGCCGTGCCCAGAAGAGAGGAGAGCGCCAGACTGTGCTGAAGCGCCAGTTTGAGCAGATAAATCAGGGCCACAGGACCAGATACCAGGTGTGTGTGTATATGAACAAACATATACTGTATCAGAAAGCTCATAGAAAGGTATAACAAAATTGGGAGATCTCTTCGACAATATCTCTTTATTCTCCTTTACACAACTTCAACAATTTGTTCACCTTCAAAAATCTGATCAATTTAAATACTTACAAATCACCCGGTTTATTATTAAGGACACCACTCTAATGACTAATAATTCTATCTCTGTTTTGGAAGAGATGCTATCTCAACAACCCATCAGACGCATCAGCGCATTTTACAAAGCTCTTGCTTCGATATCTCCCCAAAATTCCCTGGCCATCAAACTGGCTTGGGAAAAAGATCTAGGGGTCACTTTTAATGAGGCGGAGTGGAAAGAAGTTTGGACCTACGCCAAAAAGATCTCAGTCTGTAATCGTACTAAGTCCACACAATATAAAATCTTACACCGTATTCATGTAACACCTGCACTCAAAATTAAAATGGACAGCAACTCCTCACCAATCTGCTGCAAATGTAAATCCAATGTTGGTAATATCTTTAATTATTTCTGGTCTTGTCCAAAAATCCAAAGCTACTGGACTAATGTTGTTAATGAACTCTCAATTATTTTCAATGTCTCGGTGGGATTGGACCCTAGGTGTCTCATTCTTGGCACTCCGGATCGCCAGATCTCGAATGCCAAACACCAAAGGTTGTTCAACCTCTTAACATTTTCCGCAAGGAAAAACATTCTGCTATACTGGATAAAGGAAGCTCCCCCGTCCAAAAAATCTTGGCATAATATCATAATTGACTGCATTCCCAATGAATATATCACTTGCATGTTACACTCCAAGCTCAGCTTGATTGGGCTTCCACGGAGTCTTCACAGTTCCAGTGGTCCTGTCTGGGTTCTGTGGGGGTTTCAATCAGCTCTGGGGTTCTTGCTGTGTATGTTTAATATTGTCCTTGTCGTTGTATTGTTTTGTTTGTGCCCTCTATATAAAATTGAAAACCCAAAATAAAAACAGTTTTCAAAAAAAAAGAAAAAAAAGAAAGAAAGCTCATAATCTTGGTAAGCATTGTTGATGTATTTGAGGCATGAAAAACATCTTAGTAAAACACAGTTTCTCTCTACCAGGGTGTCAATCTTTATGTCAAGAACTTGCACGATTGTTTGGACGACAAGCAGCTGCACAAAGAGTTCTCCCACTTCGGAACAATCACCAGCGCAAAGGTGATGACGGAGGGCGGACGCAGCAAGGGATTCGGCTTCGTGTGCTTCTCCTCCCCCGAGGACGCCACCAAGGCCGTGACCGAGATGAACGGCCGCATCGTGGCCACCAAGCCCCTGTACGTGGCCCTGGCCCAGGGCAAGGAGGAGCGCCAGGCTCGCGCAACCAACCAGCACGTGCAGAGTACGGCCAGCGGCTGCGCCGTTCCCAACCCAGGCATCAATCCCTACCAGGTTGCTCCCCCACCTGGGTTCTTCATGGCGGCCATTCCACAGGCCCAGAACTGTGCTGCACCGGACTTCACCAACCAGCTGGCTCAGCTGAGACCCACTCATCTCCTAGACACACCTCCTCAGCACTTCCAGAACACGCCCACCAACGCCATGTGTCCGTCGGCTACCAGGCCTAAGACCTTCAACGCTATGAAGGCCACGCCCTCCCTGGTTCCCCCTATGATGACCTCTCAGCGCGCGGGTCAGTTTATTTAGTGAAGTAATCCTGCCCCAAAGAGCACTATCCAAACATTTGCCATAAATATCCCTTTGATTATGATTATCTTCCCTCTCAGCTACCCAGGCCTTGAGAAAGCACCCTGCCAGTGCAGACGCAGCTACAGCACGGATGCACACTGTGCCCCGTAACAAGTACACAGCTGGTGTACACCTCCTGCAGCACATGGCTCCCCAGCCACGGATCCCCATGCAGCAGCCTGCTATCCATGACCAGGAGCTTCGGACTGACTCTCTTATGACTGACATTTTGGCTGCCGTTCCCCATGAGGACCTGAAGCAAATCTATTTGTTTGTTTCAATGAAGCAAATGATAGGCGAGTCTATTTGTTTGTTTCAATGAATCCCCCATTAGGTTAGTATAATTACTGTTACTGATATTTATTCTCCCCCTCCCTCCAGGTGAGCGTCTCTTCTCATCTATCCACAGCATGCACCCCAGCATCGCTCCCAAGGTCACTGACATGCTGCTGGAGATGGACAACTCTGACCTGCTCGGCATGCTGGAGTCTCCACAGTTCCTGCGCTCCAAGGTGGACGAAGCGGTCGCTGCGCTGGAGGCCCACTGGGCTGAGGAGGCTGTCGTTCCCCATGAGGACCTGAAGCAAATGATAGGCGAGTCTATTTGTTTGTTTCAATGAATCCCCCATTAGGTTAGTATAATTACTGTTACTGATATTTATTCTCCCCCTCCCTCCAGGTGAGCGTCTCTTCTCATCTATCCACAGCATGCACCCCAGCATCGCTCCCAAGGTCACTGGCATGCTGCTGGAGATGGACAACTCTGACCTGCTCCGCATGCTGGAGTCTCCACAGTTCCTGCGCTCCAAGGTGGACAAAGCGGTCGCTGCGCTGGAGGCCCACTGGGCTGAGGAGGCTGTACAGAAATCTGGCCACGTCCCAGTTTGAGTTTCAAGCGGCTAACGCGTAAAAAAGGAGACGCAGACTTTGAAACCTACTTCACCGATAACTATGCAAAACGAATAAATGACTTCATCACAAAATGAAATCGATTGACTCAGCTATGTCTAAAAAAAGGGTAAGCTGTACCTCGATGATGAATGTAAAAGCACTGGTTGGACCAGGCTACATAACAGTGGAGATGGTGGTGGACTTCCGTAGGAAAGCAGCCCTGCCCCCTCCCATCACGCTGGGAGGTACACCGGTGGCCTCCGTGGAGTCATGCCGCTTTCTAGGCATGACCATCTCCCGGGACCTTAAGTGGGAGCGGAACACAGAGGCCCTCACGAAGAAGGCCCAGAAGAGGATGTTCTTCCTCCGGCAGCTGAGGAAATTCAGGCTGCCAAGGTCCATGATGGTCCAGTTTTACACGGCCATCATAGAGTCCATCCTCACCCACTCCATCATCACGTGGTTCCCTGCTGCAACGACCAAGGACAAGGCCAAGTTGCAGCGGGTGATACGTTCAGCAGAGAGGGTGATCGGCTGTCCCTTGCCCTCCCTCAACTCCCTGCATGACACCAGGGCTCTGAGGAGGGCAAGGAAGATCATGGCCGACCCCTTCCACCCCGGCCACGGCCTCCTCACCCTGCTTCCCTCTGGAAGAAGGTTGCGGCTGCCTAAGACATTAAGCATATTATTTATTTAAAAAATTGAAGTGGATCCCATCTTGCCAAAGACTGCGAGAGCGACGTAAAATGCTCGGAGTGCGACAGCACTAGACACGATGCGGCCATGCACCCCGGCCCATCGCCTCAAACAAACAACAAGGCTCCTCCACCGTCACAAGAGAACGGTGGGGAGGAAGAAGTGCAACCTAAAAAAACTGAAGTGGATGAAGCTGAGGTCAGCGACACTGAAGTCAGCGACATAGAGGTCAACACAAGCTGCACAGAAATATGCGGTCCAGGACAGTGGAGCCGTTCATGCTCAAAGATTTGCTTAGCAATGATCTATCCCAAAGGATCAAAGGATAAAGCTATAAAAGCTTATGTAATGATGGACGACCAGAGCAACCGCTCTTTAGCCAGACCAGAGCTCTTCGAACCAGAGTTTGCGGGCTCGGCCACGCCCACAGGGGTGGTCCTACCCGGGGGCTTCACACTCATGTCTGGCGCCCCCCTCCCCCTGAACCAGCTCCACGCCCTGCAAGGCCACGCCTCCATCGCCACGGCGACGGCCGCCATGCACACACAGCCAACCACGCTGCTCCGCCTGCCCACCGTAACAGGAGGAGGGATGTCTCAGCACCTGCAGACCCTCCAGGTTCACCCCAGCTCCGTCTCCCCGACCTCTGACCTCCCTGTCTACACCACCTGTACAGGTGGTGTTCCCCAGGTGTTCCTGACCGGGCCTCCAGGTACTGTTCAGATCCCTGTGTCAGCGGTCCAGCTCCACCAGACTAGGGAGGAGTCTCCACGCTATCCTCCCAGGGAGAGGAAGAGACCAAATTACTTTGGGGACCGTGTAGGAAGTCAGGACCAGGCACAGTAACCAATCGAAATGGCAGACGTCGCATGTCCCGCTGACAAGAAGGCACCCCCCAAGTTCAAACTATGTTGTAAACTAAAACACAAATTTAAGGGCATGAAATGCCAGTATACTTTGAGTAAGTACACAGAAGTATAAAGTATGTACAACTTGAATGTACTTTAAGTAAGTTTAGGAAAAAACGATAATATATTTAAGCATATTATTTATTTAAAAAATTGAAGTGGATCCCATCTTGCCAAAGACTGCGAGAGCGACGTAAAATGCTCGGAGTGCGACAGCACTAGACACGATGCAGCCATTTTTGTTGAAATAAAAGGTTGAATTGAATCAAAATAATAATAAAACCAGATCACCTGTTAAGGTAGAGGCACTTTAAATAGGATCTATAAAACTATAATAATTCAAAATTAGGAACAAATAAAATTAATGAGTGCCTGAATAATAATAATAATAATAATAATAATAATAATAATAATAGGGAACTCAAATAACATTCAAATGTTAAGTAAAAGTGAAACATTTGACTTCCGGTGATGGCGGCGTGCTGAGAAGACATGGTTTTCTCACCTCCACTAAATCTTCAACCATTTCTGTTACAAACCTAGCTAAATTTAACGAAAATCAGCCATACCACTTGTAAAATATGTCGTCTATACAAGGGAAATCGAGTAAAGTCCGAAAGAACCTACAATCTAAAATTATGGACTTCAGCTCTCCTAAAAACAACTACGATGCTAAGGCTAACTCGCAATTTGGTCGCAATTGATGGACTGAGGAAAGATATGGGAGAATGTACGGAACGAATTACACATGCAGAGGTCCGTATTTCCAACACGGAGGATGAGGTGAATGTCCTCCGGGCTAAGGTCCACTCTCTGGAGGGAAAGAAGCAAGAGTTGGAAGACAAGGTGACAGACCTAGAGTCAAGAGCCAGGCGGTCTAATCTGAGACTCGTTGGCCTGCGGGAGGGAGAGGAGGGAGACGACGCCTGCACCTTTCTTGAGTGGGTACTATAACCAGACGGACGAAGACTCTGACAGTAACGTAAGCAGCGTCTCTTACAAAGAGAGTCCTGTGAGATTACATGTTGATGCAGTGAGAGCAATACTACTGAGTTCCTTGAAGGAAACATGTTTTCACGTCAAGAGAGCGCCCATAACTAGCAAATCCTTGTTCTCTGGATTTAAAGATGCTGTATTCAACCGTGTCTTGTAGATCAGTTCAGAAGACAGTCTTTTGCTGCAAGAGATTCTCGGTCGAGCATTGTCTGTGCGTGTAAGCTTGCATTTGCACTCAAATCGTTTGATTTTGTCCAATTCTGAGTCTTGCTCGGTAAACTCATTTTCAACATTTTCGTCAGACCAATCTTCGGCGAGATCAGCTATCTGAGATCGTGGTTGAAGCGAGTCTTCTTCTTCGCTATCGGAATCCGAGGAGGACAGAGGATCTGTCTCCGAAGAGCCTCCGTTCATGTAGTCAGCAATGAACGAGGTCATCAATTCTCCATTGTCGATCCTTGTACCGGCAGCAGAAATTCTGTTGATCTCATCGGCGAGCATTTGCGATTCCATCTGTCAGTCACACACTGTAAGCAGAATACAGTAAACAGACCAAAATGTGGCTTTTTATCCCTCCCCCTCGCCCAGCTATTGGCTACGTCGATTGAGCTCACAGCCATTCACACCGAATTAAATCACACATTGTTCTTAGCTGCGCTCAGGTTCCCGCCCCCAAGCTTCGAAAACTCATCTCATAAAACAAGCTTATTTTGAAGACTTATTACACGTATTTAATTAAATGAAAACTGCTCGAAAAAATAACGAGTGGGTACTTCACAACTTCAAGTTGCGTCTTATTACAAAAAAACTAAATCAGATTTTTTGCTCTGAAAAACTTTTAACGCAGATTTGAAGCCTTTGCACTTTGCGCCCTTTTTGCAAATCCATGATGTCACGTCACATATGTTGTGTCTGTGTGTATGCATTTATCATTACAGTCCATAAAGCATCTAGTGGGACTTCGGTGTAGTTCCTTCCCATCCCATACTACTATGCTGATAAAAATATAATTGCTTATACAAGGACAATTTCAGGTCAGAGGTGTGGACACTTCTATAGTGTAGGTTTTCCATAGACTCTCAGTGTACTGTACTTGTACTGTAAGAAGTAGGCTAGTGAAATAATTTCAATCCACAGTATTATTCTACAGCAAATCTACCAGTCAATGAATTTATCATTATTTTTTGATTCCGCACAACATTACCGTTCATTACAAAAGCATTTACCTTTTCTATAATCTATTATATCTCTAACAAAGCTAGCTAGCTAACAAGCTAACACTTGTTTGGCTAGCTGGTACACACAAACACACACTAAAATGGTGCATGAAACATATAGTACAGTATGTTGCAGCAGGGCCGGTTCTAGCAATGGGCTGTCTGCTGCGTCTCCTGACATGAGTCGTGCCCACCCTATCAAAAATTATGAGAAAGAAATCTTAATGAGAATTATTATTATCTTTATTTTTTTTTACAAATACTTTCTCCCAATATTAATTTGTTCAGGGGGGGGCGAGAACCAATGCCCAACATTGGGGGACCCTATTTATAGTCTTCAAAAATATCACAGAAAATACCGGTACCGTTTCTAACTTCTGATTGGGTGGGCAGACTAGCCCGACTCCTCCAACATCTCCCACTGCCCACCCCCTCTTCTTTCTGTCATAAACACAGCGCTCTGAAGCAGACAACCCGTAGACTGGTTGGCGACTTTGTCGCTATATCTGGCGACTTTCCAGACCCCCATGGCGACTTAATTAGTCAAAAGCGACCAGCGACAAATCTAGCTACTTTTTCTGGTCATTTGGGGAATTACTGTAAAGCAGTCATGTCAAAGTCAAATACACAGGGGGCCAAAATTTAAAAAAATGGTACAAGTGGAGGGCCGGGCTGGTTCAATGTTTATTAAAACTCGCAATTATTGCACATATTGAACCAATACCAATAACACAGCCTATATTGCACTTAACATTAATCATTAAATTAGCCTAAGTAAAACATAAATAAAATCAGTTGCAATATGTTCTCAAGGCTCTTTCAGTAATAAATTGAAAACGTTTTTTTTTTTGCCTTCTTTTTTTTAAACAGGTAAACAGCAAAATCAAAATTTCTTTCAAAGCTCAATGGCAAGAAAAATGCCAAAATGAAACAGCATGCATTAAAAACAAATCAGTGTGCTGCTCCAATGACTGTCTTTTATAATAACATTAGAAAAGTTAGGGCAAGGATAGAACCGGTCCTAACACTGACTGTAGGAGCCAAAATGATTATTTTTATGTTTGTATTGTCTCATATACTTTTTGAAGTTTGAGTCAACCCCATCTAGTGGCCGGAGTGGGATTTAAATAGGCAGGTGATTCACCTGGACTCGGGTGTGGCCGGAGCAGGAAGACACAGGTCTGTGACCTCACTTCCTTTTTTACCAATATGCTATAGAGAATGCTCCTATTTTGTTTGACACTTATCTTTGATTATCTTTGCAATCCTTATTTGTATTTATACTCTGAACATTTAAGTTTTGTATTCATGTATTAGTTGTAATAGATATTGCTTTATTTTTGGAAAACAACTTCTGTGGACTCTTTATTTTTGAGGAGAAGGAGAGTCAGACACTTTTGCTCCGCCACCATAGTGGCTATCCATAGGAAAACAACTGATTTTCACAGTGCCTTCTTAAGTTATATTCTTTCATAACAGACACGCTGTCTCCACACACAAGACACACAGGCTTTCCTTTGACTTCTTTTCTTACTTTTTCCCTCCCACCTGATTGAAACCCCCTGTTTTCTGTTTTCAGCGTCTGCCTTTCACTGTGCTGCTGCTCTGCTCATGACGAGTACTGAAGTGAAGAGAAGACGCGGGGTCGCGCTCGCTCGCGGGCACTCGGTACGCGCCAATGCACTCGCAGTGCATCTTGGGACGTGTAGTATTATGGTGCTAAGGGCACAGAATACTGCGGGCCTGTTTTAATAGTAATTAAATATCATCCCGCGGGCAAGAGAGAACTCATTCACGGGCCTGATCTGGCTTTGACACGTGCTGTAAAGCATCTAACATGTTGTGTTCCACAATTCATGTTAAAACCGAGCTCAAGAGAGACGAGTAGGCCTACAGTCTCCCCAGAGAGAGCCTTGGTACAGAGAGGTTAGCCTACAGAGAGGTTAGCCTACAGCAGGGTTAGCCTACAGAGAGGTTAGTCTACAGAGAGGTTAGCCTACAGAGAGGTTAGCCTACAGAGAGGTTAGCCTACAGAGAGGTTAGTCTACAGAGAGGTTAGCCTACAGAGAGGTTAGCCTACAGAGAGGTTAGTCTACAGAGAGGTTAGCCTACAGAGAGGTTAGCCTACAGAGAGGTTAGCCTACAGCAGGGTTAGCCTACAGAGAGGTTAGTCTACAGAGAGGTTAGCCTACAGAGAGGTTAGCCTACAGCGAGGTTAGCCTACAGAGAGGTTAGTCTACAGAGAGGTTAGCCTACAGAGAGGTTAGCCTACAGAGAGGTTACCCTACAGAGAGGTTACCCTACAGAGAGGTTAGCCTACAGCGAGGTTAGCATACAGCGAGGATTGCTGTCTCCTCCTCTCTCTCTCAACAAACGCAGCAGACAGACCCCAATGTGACGCTCTGAGCCTGCTCAGCCTTTTTAAATTAATTTAGCCTTTCAGAATGGCATATTATGCAAATTAGTTGATTATGTCATCTAGCTACTTCTAGCTACTTTTGGGAGAGCCACTTCCATGGAGTACTTCCATTACATTGGAGTTGGCAACACTGCTGGTGACTTTCCAAACCCCCGTTGCGACTTAACTAGTCAAAAGCGACCAGCGACAAATGTAGCTACTTTTTCTGGTCATTTGGGGAATTACTGTAAAGTATCTAACATAATGTCGCGTAGAAAAGACGCCACCTTTCATAAGATAGTACCAGGTAACAGTAACAGATACCAGTGTCTACCACAGGCATATGTGGAGGTATAACTCAAGAAAGTTATCTTTTTTTGCCGGTGGCATCCTGAAAGGAAAAACTTAAAAACATATCAGTATACATACAGTACATACTGATACATACATACATAAGAACGTGTCGTTGTAAGGCGATCAACTTCTCCAGAATTGAGTTAATTGAGTCGTCAAGCGAGTTCGTTTAATCTCAACGAGACGTCCTTGATATAACTGCTTAAGATAAAATGATCCAATCAAATATTAGGCACCACTACTGAACTGTTCTTTAAGAGAATATTTATTCAAGCACATCAGCAAGCAATAATAGTTCATTTCCATGGAAAAGCGGAATGGCCTTTGCGGCATTTGCAGCGTCCTACGGATTTCGTCATGTCACAAGCAGCCCGAAATATCCTCAAAGTAATGGGGAAGCAGAACGGGCTGTCAAGACAGTAAAAGGTCTTCTGAAGAAGGCAGCCGACCCATACCGCGCTCTGCTGGCGTACAGAGCCACCCCGTTGCATAACGGATACAGTCCAGCTCAACTTCTGATGGGGAGGAGACTCCGAACGACGGTGCCTGGGTCATTGTTTTTATACGGTGCCTTTTGGACTTCATAACTTGTGAAAAATAAATGATTGATTTACCTATATGTTAATGTTCTATTATATAAAGGACATATCTAACTTGCTGAAAAACATAGTGGTCGAGCTCAGGCACCTAAATTGTATTATATTTAGATATATTAACAACATGTGTCACATGGAATATGTCCACCCTGTTATGGACATAGACATAATTGTTTCATTGTGTTTTCAGTGCGTGATTGCTATTAAAATACCTTTTTTATAGGAATTGTATGTCCCTCACTCTAATCACATATTTTTTTTTACAATGAAATTATTTTTAACAGCATATATTGAGAAAAACAAGTGCACATTATGAGAAAGGGACATATTCTTCTACTTTCTTTCTTAATTAAAGTGAATTATGATAAGAATTACTCAAAGTTTTTAACATGTGTAATCAACCCATTCCATATCTTTATGTAACTATAAATATACACTTGCTATTTGGTAATTTAATTAAACTATGAGATAAAAATACGAACATAACAGGGTGGACAGAGGTCTAACAGGGTGGACACAGTAGCATAACAGGGTGGACAAAACAAACAAATTCCAAAACCCCAATGTGATTTAATGAATTTTATTAATTCTAACATGAATACAATTGGTTTATAATGGACCAAGGAAGAACTGGAAGAACACAAAAAGGAAAATAACTGTGTTTGTGTGTGTGTGTGTATTTCATATATCACAATGAGATACAGTCTGTACATTTTGGGGGATCCCACCAACAAGCAACACTGTACACTGGTGTACTGTACACTGGTGTACTGTACACCACTGTTGGATCTGCTGTCATCAAGGCCATGCGTACCTCAGCAAACAGACACAGACAGATATGGACACAGAATGCAGTCTGCAGCCGATACACCTTTAGGAAATGCATCAAACATTTACGTGTTACGTGTGTTGTCCAACTCTCAGTCACCTTAGTGTGTGTGAGTGTTATGAGAATAGGAGCTCGAGACTGTCCTGGGAGGAGGAAGCGTCTCGGTTGCCTAGCAACCAGACTCTCAACAGCAGCAGGCGCTTTCCTAAAGCTGAACTTCTCAAGCAAACAAACAAACTAACTCCACACTTCGTGGACAAGGGAACTATTTTCTCAAATGTTATAGCTGACATACAAGACAATAGTTTAACAAAGAATAAGCAACATTTCTATTCTACATTTTCATCTCGCCCTCACGGAGGCACCTGGAGCCTCTCCTGGAGATGGTGAAGACCAAGTTCCCTAAGGTGGAAAGGCTTCACTTCTTCAGTGATGGCCCAGCAACACAGTACAAACAGAAGGGCAACTTCTACCTCCTGTCCACTTTGTCATTCAGGCATGGTTTTAAAGACCTGTCTTGGAACTTCTTTGAGGCCAGCCATGGCAAAGGAGCTCCAGATGGCATCGGAGGGACACGATCTCAGATAGCTGATCTCGCCGAAGATTGGTCTGACGAAAATGTTGAAAATGAGTTTACCGAGCAAGACTCCGAATTGGACAAAATCAAACGATTTGAGTGCAAATGCAAGCTTACACGCACAGACAATGCTCTACCGAGAATCTCTTGCAGCAAAAGACTGTCTTCTGAACTGATCTACGAGACGCGGTTGAATACAGCATCTTTAAATCCAGAGAACATATATCAGTATGTTGCAGCAGGGCCGGTTCTAGCAATGGGCTGTCTGCAGCGTCTCCTGACATGAGTCGTGCCCACCCTATCAAAAATTATGAGAAAACAATATTAATGAGAATTATTATTATCTTTATTTTTTTTACAAATACTTTCTCCCAATATTACTTTTTTCGGGGGGGCCGAGAACCAATGCCCAACATTGAGGGAACCCTATTTATAGTCTTCACCAATTAGAAAAATATCACAGAAAATACCGGTACCGTTTCTAACTTCTGATTGGGTGGGCAGACTAGCCCGCCTCCTCCAACATCTCCCACTGCCCACCCCCTCTTCTTTCTGTCATAAACACAGCGCTCTGAAGCAGACAACCCATAGACTGGTTGGCGACTTTGTCGCTATATCTGGCGACTTTCCAGACCCCCATGGCGACTTAATTAGTCAAAAGCGACCAGCGACAAATCTAGCTACTTTTTCTGGTTATTTGGGGAATTACTGTAAAGCAGACAACCCGTAGACTGGTTGGCGACTTTGTCGCTATATCTGGCGACTTTCCAGACCCCCATGGCAACTTAATTAGTCAAAAGCGACCAGCGACAAATCTAGCTACTTTTTCTGGTCATTTGGGGAATTACTGTAAAGCAGTCATGTCAAAGTCAAATACACAGGGGGACAAAAAAAAAAAAAGTTTATTAAAACTCGCAATTATTGCACATATTGAACCAATACCAATAACACAGCCTATATTGCACTTAACATTAATCATTAAATTAGCCTAAGTAAAACATAAATAAAATCAGTTGCACATTTTTTTTCTCAAGGCTCTTTCAGTAATAAATTGAAAACGTTTTTTTTTTTGCCTTTTTTTTTTAACAGGTAAACAGCAAAATCAAAATGTCTTTCAAAGCTCAATGGCAAGATAAATGCAAAAATGAAACAGCATGCATTAAAAACAAATCAGTGTGCTGCTCTGATCCTCACCAATGACAATAATAAAATTAGAAAAGTTAGTGCAAACTTGCTGACATACTCGGCGTTTCATTAGAGCAAAAGGCAGGGCTCGACATTGCGACTGTTTTGGTCGCATTTGCGAGTGAATATATTTCTGTGCGACTTGGAAATACATTCAATAGCACCAGTGGACTAAAAGACTGAACTACTCTCATGCGCAGTGTACATACAACTCTTCTACCTTCTGTAGCCTTTGGTCTGTGTTCATATTCTTGTATTTGTCTTTCTGTGCGTCTGTGTGTTTCGTTGATGTTTCACAGTGCCTTCTTAAGTTATATTCTTTCATAACAGATACGCTGTCTCCACACACAAGACACATAGGCTTTCCTTTGACTTCTTTTCTTACTTTTTGCCTCCCACCTGTCTTGAAAGCCCCTGTCTGTTTTCAGCGTCTACCTTTCACTGTGCTGCTGCTGCTCATGACGAGTACTGAAGTGAAGAGAAGACGCGGGGTCGCGCTCGCTCGCGGGCACTCGGTACGCGCCAATGCACTCGCAGTGCATCTTGGGACTTGTAGAATTATGGTGCTAAGGGCACATAATACTGCGGGCCGGTTTTAATAGTAATTAAATATCATCCCGCGGGCAAGAGAGAACTCATTCACAGGCCTGATCTGGCTTTGACACATGTGCTGTAAAGCATCTAACATGTCCTGTGTTCCACAATTCATGTTAAAACCGAGCTCAAGAGAGACGAGTAGGCCTACAGTCTCCCCAGAGAGAGCCTTGGTACAGAGAGGTTAGCCTACAGAGAGGTTAGCCTACAGAGAGGTTAGCCTACAGAGAGGTTAGCCTACAGAGAGGTTAGTCTACAGAGAGATTAGCCTACAGAGAGGTTAGTCTACAGAGAGGTTAGCCTACAGAGAGGTTAGCATACAGAGAGATTAGCCTACAGAGAGGTTAGCCTACAGAGAGGTTAGCCTACAGAGAGATTAGCCTACAGAGAGGTTAGCCTACAGAGAGGTTAGCCTACAGAGAGGTTAGTCTACAGAGAGATTAGCTTACAGCGAGGTTAGCCTACAGCAGGGTTAGCCTACAGAGAGGTTAGCCTACAGAGAGGTCCCCGACCTCTGGAGGAAGACATTTGAGCTGGTTGTTGGCCAGCCTCAGGTGCCGTAGAGACCTCAGTCTGCCGATCTCAGGACAGATGACCTGCAGAGCGTTGTCACTCAGGTCCAATGACTGGAGCTTGGCCAGGTTTCCTACAGCTTCAGGAATGATGGCTATGTTTTTGGAGTGTAGATACAGCTCAATCAAGTTTGGGAGCTTCTGTGCAAGATTGTCAGGCAGAGTTGTGAGTGAGTTCATCTCCATGTAGAGCCTTTCCAAGAACTGCAGACCCTCATCCTTCAGGAGTTCTACAGGGAAGTTGTTGAGGTTCCTGTAGTTAAGGAACAGGTTCTTGTGGCGTTCCTGTTTGGCCATACATATCGCCTCATGGAGTTCTGAGGCCATTTCTATGGAGAAGCCCCTTACCAAGGGGGGTTTCTCTGTCACTCTGCCTTCTATACCATTGTTGCCCCCTGTAGGTGCTGAGGTGATGACAGGTGCGTGTGTGTCCATGTCTTTGATGAAGTCGTGGGTCATTCTCTCCAGCTCCTCCACTTCCCTCATGGAGAGAGGCACCCCCCCGCCGGGGATACGGAACGGGCCCGAGGGTGAGGGCTTTGATGACGGGGGAGATTTCATTGGCTGGCTGAAAGAAGAGGGTGGTGATGTCATCGCCTTGGGCTGAGGAGGGGCCACAGGAGTAGGAGGGGCCACAGCAGCAGGAGGGGGTGGGTTCACATTCTCCGGTCTGCCAATGGGAGAAGAGCCCTTTGTGTGATTGAAGGCTGGGGGAGCCACTGTGGTGGTTGGAGGGGCGAGGGGAGGAGGGGGGGGGGGAGGGGTAGGTGGCAGCGGAAGGTTTAGGGGCGACGCCAAACGGAGCAGGGGTGTGGTTCTGGTTCTGGTTCTGCTTCGGTGCCACGGTGGGCGCCGTGGTGACCGCTCGGACCCCGAAACTGGTCCCACTTGGACTGACGGGGGGGAGACCGCCCTTAGGGGCCACGGCCGGGCCCTTAGCGGGCTGCTGCGCGACAAGGGCCGGAGCGGATGCTGCAGGGTTGTGGTTGGCCTGTCGGTTTGTGGCTCTGGCTTTGAGCTCCTCTGCCCGGGGGGGGGGGCTTGTCTCCCATCTCTGGGGGTGGGAGGAAGGAGAGGGCAGGCTTTGGGGCGGTGGGGGGAGGGCCAGGGGGCTTGGGGGCAGGTGCTGCCGAGTGCTGATTGGGTAACTGAATGAACGACGATCATGGACGGTTGGAAGGTTTGAACATGAACATGCGGCTCGCGAGTCCTTCTCCTGGACGGTTGGAAGGTTTGAACATCTTTGAACTTCTCATGGACGGTTGGAAGGTTTGAACATGAACATGCGGCTCGCAAGTCCTTCTCCTGATATTTGCTTTGTATGCTCGGCCGTCTCTACCATGGATGTGCTCCGGTAGTGGGTTCTAGTCGCCCGCACTCTGCCACCATATGTGGTGACCACCACGTAGGACCAGGTATGATGAGCACAACAAGGTAGGAACAGACACCGACGACAGGGAGCAGTTTAGCCTTGACGGCACATTTACTAAAGAATAAGCAATACAGGGAAATAAAAATCCAACTCAGGTCTCTGCCGGGCCCTTTAAGGGTCCAGGGAATATAAGTCACAAAAGGCCTCTGTGCCTTGGAGGCGTGTGGGGTGGGTCCATGACCAGGGGCGGCTCCGTGGGTACGGATCACAGGGGGCTTCCACTCTATGGGCTGTGGGGGGCTCTTTCCCCCTTCTCTCCAAGGCCTAGGCCCAGGCCGGCCTGGCAACAGACAAACACAAGTTAAAATATTTTACTATGGAATTGCTGTGCCGGAAACCTCGAATTCGAAGTGGTCAGTTTATGAAAATAATACCATAGAATACTAAATAAAATATTAAAATAATAGCCCCGTAGCGTTTGCCGCCATATTGTGACACCACCCCCCCCCCCCCCAAAGTCCAATCAAAAATGAATACATATTAGCATCATAAAACAGCAATTTGGAGAAATGCAACAACAGCACACTTAAAAAAAACTAACAATGTTAGTTGTAATGTACAGTTCTGCATCCTACTGTTTGTTCTGCATCGGACATGTGTGAAATTGCTGCTGTTCCGTAGCAGTCTGTTTGTATTCTCTGATGTTGTCTGAGTTTGTTTAACACTCAGAAACAGCATTTTTATTCACATTCACATGGCTTTTCTGCTCTCTGGTAAACTAATGATAATGATATTCCAACTGCCCAGTTAAATCCAATCTATTATTTGGCATTCAGTGACATGCTTTTTAAATTATATAACACAGAATATTAGTCAACATTAATATTTAGGGAAGAAAATAAGCCTACTTTTTTTGATGGGGGGGGCGGTAAGAGGCCTGGATAATGGACAGGGGGGCGCTGGCCCAAAAAAGGTTGAGAACCACTGGTCTAACCTGAACTGTGAAGTGTGCACTCGGGGAACGTTTGTACAGAGCTTCAACAGGAAGCCTGATAGAAGGGCCAAAAATGCTCTAGAGTTGGTGCACACAGACCTAGCGGGTCCAATTGACCCAGTGTCCATAGATGGACATAGATTTGCACTTTCGTTCACAGATGACTATACTAGTACTGTGTTTTTCTACTTTCTTAAGCACAAGAGTGATACTGTACAGGCGACAGAGCAGTTCATAGCTGACACCGCCGCGTATGGTAGGATCAGAGGAGGACTGTGATGTGCCACAAAGGGCCAGCACGACTAAGCAAAGGGACGTGAGTCCAAAGACTGCTCAAGAGCATATTCCTGTGACCAGGCCCGAACAGGTGCAGACTAGGGAGAAACAGGAGTCTCCACGCTATCCTCCCAGGGAGAGGAAGAGACCAGATTATTTTGGGGACCGTGTATATGAAGTAGGAAGTCAGGACCAGGCACAGGTAAGCCCGGATTATCCATATATTGCATCGGGTGAACGCCCTGGGGCACCAGCCAATGGGGGGGCACCAAATTATTCGGACAATGAATAGACCTTTAAAATATTTTGGGCACATTTTTAAAATATAGGCTATATTTACTGGAATACATCCACACAGGTACAAAACTAACGGTTATATTTAGGCTATCATGTATAAAAAGATAAATAATTGCGAGTGCCCCCCCCCAAGTCACAGACAAGTGCCCCCCCCCCCCCCAATCACAGACAGGTGCGCGATGACGCAGTGACGCCAAACTATCAACTAAGAAATCAAAATGGACAGGTTGCTGTCCTGTCTTGTTCAGCGCATTGATGCATACAGGGCCCTGAATGGACTATTTGGCGTTTTGTTTGATTCCGACATGGACCGCGATTCTGTGCGTAAACGCGCTGCTGCGCTCTCCTCCACATATCCAGATGACCTGGACAAAAACTTTGGAGATGAACTTATTCAGTTCAAGGATTTTGTGCGGGAGGAGACAACCCGTTCACCAGAGGAGATGCTTCAAATCCTGAGAATAAATGGACTACAGACGACGTTCCCATGTGTGTTTGTCGCACTGAGGCTCTTCCTTACCCTGCCAGTTACCAACTGCGAGGGCGAGAGATCCTTCTCCCAACTCAAACGAGTGAAGAATGAACTCAGAACCACTATAGGACAGAAGCGTCTGTCTGCACTTTCCCTGCTGGCAATTGAATCCGAGTTGGTCAAAGAGATGGACTTTGAGGATTTAGTCAACGACTTTGCCTGCGGAAAATCAAGAAAAAATAAGTTCTGCTAAAGGTAAGGCTTACTTATGATTATTTGGGGCTAATATGACGCTGTGGCTGATTTGGGCCTGTGTGATGCAGAGCGGCAAAGAGAGAGGCGCTGTTTATTTCCATTTTTGGACTTGGTTGGTATTGAGCTTGTTTTATTGTAGTATACAGTATGTGCATTTTCCCCCTTTGTTATGGTTTTGCATGTAGTCTCAGGCCATTTATGATGGAAATAATTAGCCTATATTTAGAAAGTCGTGTTGCATTGGGATGTGAGTTGCATTCAGATTTGAGCATCAGTGTCAAGGCTATACTACGGCATTAGGCCCAACTGGGATGAGCCTGTACTGTAGTAATATGCTCTTGTAAATCTATGGTTTTGTAACCATAGTAAATATCAAATTTTCACTTGCAAAGTAAAAAAAAAAAGAAAGAAAAAAGTGTGTGTGTTGGGGGGGGGGGGGGGGGGCACACATAAAGTCTGGTCACCCTAGGGCACCCTAGGGGGTTAATCCGGGCCTGGGCACAGGTAAACATTGATTACTGCTACAAAATGTTGTGTAACGTACCTACTAGTACTGTGTTTTTCTACTTTCTTAAGCACAAGAGTGATACTGTACAGGCGACAGAGCAGTTCATAGCTGACACCGCCGCGTATGGTAGGATCAGACGTATCAGGTCAGATAATGGTACTGAATTTACAGGGAAAGAGTACCAAGGGCTACTGAGAAGAAATGGTATCAGACATGAGACATCATCTCCATATTCACCACATCAGAATGGCACTGCAGAACGCCAGTTTAGGACTCTCTTTGACATGGCTCGATGCATGTTATTAGAGAGCAAGCTACCCAAGGTGTTATGGCCTTATGCAGTACAGACTGCATCTGTAGTGAGAAATAGGTGTTTTAACAATCGCACAAAACAGACACCTTACATGATGCTGACAGGGAGACGTCCCAATATGTCTAGGATGCAGAAGTTTGGAACGGTGTGTTATGCCTACAAACAGGATAAGAAAAAGCTAGACCCAAGGAGTGAGAAGGGCTTCTTTGTAGGGCATGACAAGAAAAGCCCAGCTTACCTGGTTTTCTATCCTGACAGTGGAAAGGTGAGGAAGCACAGACTGGTCAGATTTATGCCAAAGACGATGGGTGAGCAGCAGACACAGACTGAGATATCAATAGATGATGAGGACTGTGATGTGCCACAAAGGGCCAGCACGACTAAGCAAAGGGACGTGAGTCCAAAGACTGCTCAAGAGCATATTCCTGTGACCAGGCCCGAACAGGTGCAGACTAGGGAGAAACAGGTGTCTCCACGCTATCCTCCCAGGGAGAGGAAGAGACCAGATTATTTTGGGGACCGTGTATATGAAGTAGGAAGTCAGGACCAGGCACAGGTAAACATTGATTACTGCTACAAAATGTTGTGTAACGTACCTTTGACCTACAGTGATGCAGTGAAGTCACCCAAGTCTAGAGAATGGGTCAGTGCTATGGACGACAAAATGCAATCATTGAGAGAGAATGGTACGTTTACTTTGACTAACTTACCCCAGGGCAAAGTTGCAGTGGGGGGTAGATGGGTGTATACAATCAAGAAAAATGCAGATGGTTCAGAAAAATACAAAGCACGATATGTTGCAAAAGGCTACAGTCAGAGAAGGGGTGTTGACTATGAAGAGACCTTTTCTCCCACAGCCGATTTAACCAGTGTTCGAGTGTTGATGCAAAAAGCAGCACAGGATAATTTGATTTTACATCAAATGGATGTCAAAACTGCCTATCTTCATGCACCGATAGATTGTGAGATATACATGGAACAGCCAGAGGGTTATGAGCAGACATCTGGCACAGAGACAGTGGTGTGTAAACTAGAGAAGTCACTGTATGGTCTAAAACAGTCTGGCCGAAATTGGAACCATTTATTACATGACTATCTAATGGTGAATGAGTTTGTGCAAAACCCTGCAGATCATTGTGTATATACTAAAGAAACGGAACATGAGAAAGTGATCATGATTATATGGGTCGATGATTTGGTTATTGCTGCCAGTAATAAGAATGCACTGAATGTTGTAAAAGAGATGCTCTCAAAGAAATTTCAGATGAAAGATATGGGCAAATTGACACATTTCCTGGGAATCGATTTTGAACAGTGTGATGGATGTGTAACAATGTCACAAAAGCAGTGTGTAAAGAACATGCTAGAGAGGTTTGACATGCAGAACTGTAAACCCAGATCGACGCCTTGTGAGCAGACACTCAATTACACTGAAGGGGCAGGATTATGAGTGATGTCACTCGGTACAGAGAGGTGGTCGGTAGCCTCATCTACCTGACTATGTGTACTAGGCCAGATCTTTGTTTCATAGTGAGTAAACTGTCCCAGTATTTTACCAAACCAACCGAGTAGAGGAGCATTGGGCCACTGCCAAACATGTATTGAGGTTCTTAAAGGCCCGCCACAGGCTCAGTTTCTTCCCCTCAGCCGCCAGGCTGCTAAATGACTCTGGCTTCCCCCTCCCCCCGACCCCAGGACTGAACATGCACTGGACCTTGAATAACTCTGCACTGCACTATATACAGCACTATCCATGTACTGTCTGTCCTGTGTTGTCCTGTTTTTGCATTTGTATTTGTACTTGTTTTGTTCATGTGTATATGTGAAAAAAGCATAAATGCACCTTCTGTAAATGCCAAAACAAATTCCTATATGTGTCAAGCATAATGGCAATAAACGTTATCTGAATCTGAATACACGTGAACGCGCAAAACGGAGATTAGGGGTGAAAACGGAGCCAGAGTGGTGAATTGGGATTCACCCAATGAGTCAATAATACTACAATATTGTATTGTAAACCTTTTCTGTCTGGGAGCTGGTCAAAGGAAACTTCTGGTGCCCAATTATTCGTTCCCTGCCCCCAATATTTGAAACGCATTGGAGTGGTGTGAGCAGGGGCATGAATATAACCAAACACACTAATGAATTGATATAATTGGGCATGAGGAGTTGTATATTATTATCTATATTCTCCAGTCCTTTCCATGAAAGAAAGTGAATAATAAACGAGCGCTCACAGTGACAGAGAGGCTCATGGGAAATGATGTTTCACGGAATGCAGCATTTCGATTGGCCATAAGGTGAACTTTCACTCACCACGTGGTTTAAAAACACGCATAGCAATGGCGCTCGAAATCTGTCAGTGATCAACTTTTAGAGTTTATTTAAAGTTTTATCTCATGCCTTTTAGTCGTGCCGTGTCTATTTTGGAGTTACGTGTCGCTGTCTGTGAAATCAGCAGATAGGCGAGTATTGTGGCGCGATTGTGTTGTCATTAGCGGCGTGATTCATAAGATTTCCGCATGTCTGTCTGCCCATCATCCTGTCTTTCAGAATGCCTGTTGCCTGC